>NC_091472.1:24881082-25051082 GCF_036971445.1 Narcine bancroftii
TGTGGAAGAGTTCTGAATCAATTCTTTTGAATCGTACGTCTCTGGCAGAGTCTTCCTGCTCGTCCCAAGAGCTACTCGAAGGCGTCGCACAGCATGATGAGCCAGGTTGAGTTGAAGCTGCAGCTGAATACAGTCCTGATAGGCTGAGAAAACTTTACTATCCTCCTCAACTGCTTTGTCTGGTTTCCGTAGGAAGTACTGAGCGTTGTTTGCACTGTTCAGTGGAGGAAGGTCAATATTCTGCAGAAGTGTTTCTAATCTATGGCAAGCAAGGTTATACCTGTCAAAGAAATCACAGGAGGTAAATAGGCCAAACAAAGTACACGTGGACACAACTTTACAGTCCAATGCGATTATGGCTCATTCTTGTTTAACTTTTTGTTGCCTTTTCATCAACATCTTCCCTGACAGGCAATCATCCACCCAACAGTAAAACCCAGATAAGTCAGCATGCTCAGAATTTTGATGGCAATTTTCAAATTTTCCAACACCAATCCAAAGGTAAATAAAGGCAAAGGTTCTATTATTGGCACCTAATACCATATTTTCACTCATATAATGCGCACATGCATATAATGCGCAGAAAATCATAAATTATGTAAAAATATTTTTGTATAACGTGCACATGGCATATACCATGCAGGTGAAGTATTCTAAATTCTGACTGGCAAAAAGCAATTTGCATTTAAATTGGACATGAGACAAAGCACAGTTAATCTCTCGAACACCCAATCAACTTCCCCCAGAGGTGTCAATCACCCATTATATAGATGATATCCTGCTCAACACATCAACAAGCTCGGGAGAGGAATTAATTAAATAGATCGAAGACAGGCTTCAGAGTTAAGCAGGATTTTAATTGTAACGTTGCCTCAAATCAGAGGCACTTGATATGTTTATCTCCTCCTTCAGGGACGGGTTTGGGTAATTAACATTGATAAGGTGCAGGGCCCTGGCCAGAATGTCCTAATATTAAGAATACCATGGCATTCAGTACAAAGAGATATTCCCAAGATCAAAATTTCCCACGCCTGCTATAAATTGTGCCCATTCTTTCACTGCCGCTATTACATTCTCATGCTCGCTATAATATTCCCACGCTCGCTATAAATTGCATCTTTCCCAAAGCTGCTATAAATTGTGCCCATTCTTTCATTGACGCTATTACATTCTTATGCTCGCTATAATATTCCCACGCTCGCTATAAATTGCATCTTTCCCAAAGCTGCTATAAATTGCGCCCATTCTTTCACTGCCGCTATTACATTCTCATGCTCGCTATAATATTCCCATGCTCGCTATAAATTGCATCTTTCCCAAAGCTGCTATAAATTGTGCCCATTCCATCATTGCTGCTATTATATTCTCATGCTTGCTAATAATATTCCCATGCTCACTATAAATTGCCAGCGCGTCTTTCCCATGGCCGCTATATATTGTGCACGTTTTTTTTCAATGCCACTATTACGCCTGCTATAAATTGCCAGTTCAACTTTCCCATGCCCGCTATTAATTGTGTGCATTCTTTCAACATGTAAAAGTATTCTCATATAGCACGCACGTGCAAATAACGCGCGGGGGGGGGGGGGGGGGTGCCTGGTTTGTAAAATGCACATAATGTAACATACATGAAATTCTTTAATTTTTGTCTCCAAAAGGCAGATAGAGTCGCCACTTTGTCCAACGCCCGTCACAGAAACCTATAGCACCTGGTGTTCCTAGGCAGTCTCCCCTCCAAGTACTGACCAGGCCTGCGCCTGCTTAGCTTCCGAGATCAGATAATCTCAGGCGTATTCAGGCTATTAGGAAAAATATAATAAATCACCATAAATTTCCTCAGGGAGTGGGTGAGTCAGCAGGGCAATCAGAAATCATTACCTGGTGAATGTAATACCAGGTTGTTTGGATTTCTGAATGGCTGGACAGCAGATTAGAACTTTACAATAATTTTAGGCCAATGAACCAATAAAACTGCATTAAATCCATTGCATTTCAAACTCTTATTCTACCCCAGCATAGCCCCTTCTCTCTATGAAGGGCCAATAATCTCAGAGCCCAGTGCACATCTCTAGTCATGAGAATGTGACCATGAACCCTTTGCACATTCCAGCCACATACTCATGATTTCCATGACAAGAGTATCATCAAAGAACACACAAGGGAAAGCTTCTTGCTTGCCCACAAGCCATTCAAGAACACATTTAATTCAGTTTATTAAATATGTAATTTTAGCAAAACATTTCATTTAGTTTTTCTGAAAAGGAAACATTTTGCAAACATGAGGTTAGGTCAGAGGAATGGAGGAACTGGATTAAGTGTTTTGTAGAATGTTACGAAAACTATTATTGTATTAATTCAGATTCACAGTGTCACAGTTATACTGCCTGGAAACAGGCCCTCTGGCCAAACTTATCCAAGCCAATCACAATGCCGAAGGGGGAACCCCATTTGCAAGCAACATTTCTCTGAATCTTTTCTACACCCTTTCCAGCTTAATGACATATTTCCTACTGCACAGTGACCAGAAGTCCACGCAGAACTCAAAGTGCTCATTATGAATCAGAGAGGGTCATAGTTGCACTCAGAAAGGACACAGTGGAGGACTCATCCACTGATGCAGTACGAGTAGCTATCAAAAATAACAAAAAGGTGCAATCACTGTGACATGGTTATGCTATTTGAGTCAAGAGGTTATTAGAAAACGATGAGAATTTAATATGGCTAAAGATGTTTTGTGGCGAAAAGGCTACAAGTTTGCTTTTCGTTATCCTGCAATTTTGAAGGTTTTCTATGGAAATTTGCAAACTCAATTTTTTCAGAATGATTATGATGCTTTGGTTTTTGCTAATTCTTTGCCGGAATTGCGAAGAAATGGATCTTCTCCTCCGTTATATCCTAAGAGGAGAGTAAACAGAAATGGACATGGGAATGGAAAGTATGGAAAGAAAGATGAATCAAATTCTTCTTGATGTTGAAGATCCGGAGCAGTCGTTGGGCTTGGAATCATTGGGCTGAATATATGGATTATATTTGATTGTGTTTGATTAAATAGTTAATGTGTATCTGGCTGAGGGGGGGGGGGGGGGAGGTGGATGACACTGAAAATTTTGATAGTCATCTGCCACTAGTTGGGTTCACCACACCCAGTTTTTTAGGGTATTACTACCTTTAGGTGGTTTTATTTAAAAAAATTTTTTGAGGGGGTTTTTCTTTTCTGGAAGAATTATAGAGGGGAGCATTATTTTATCGTGTGTAAATATATTAGTAGTTAAAAAAGATGTCTAAATTGAATTTTGCAACTTTTAATGTGCAGGGGTTAAATAATCCAATTAAGAGAAAGAGAATATTGGCTTATATAAAAAAAAATGAAAACTGATATTGCTTTTTTACAAGAAACACATTTAACTGAGAAAGAACATTTGAAATTGAAAAGGGATTGGGTTGGTCATGTTTTTTTTCTTATTTTAATTCTAAGACAAGAGGAGTAACGATTTTGATTCATAAAAATTTACCATTTGAATTGGAATCTTCAGAGGGGTATGCTGGTTGAGTATTAAGAGTGAACTGTAAAATCTTTGCTGAATCGTGGACTTCGCTGAATCTTTATGCCCCTAATATAGACGATGAGCGGTTTATTTTAGAAGCTTTTTTATTGTTAACCCAAGCTAATGAAAATGCTTTAGTTGGTGGTGATTTTAACTGTGTTCTTGACCCTTTATTGGACAGAAATCCAAAAAGTATAAGGAAATCAAAGATGGCAACACAAATCAATGTGTTAATGAAAGATTTAAATTTGGAGGATATTTGGAGAAAAGTTAATCCTACAGAGAAAGATTTCTCTTTTTATTCTTCGAGACATGATTCGTTTTCCAGAATTGGTTTATTTTTGGTATCAGTACATTTACAAGGTAGAGTATTATGAGCTGAATATAAAAGTAGTTATATCAGATCATTCACTATTATTTTTTTTCTTGTGAAAGTTTGGAGGGAGTACATCCGTCGTTTAGATGGAAGTTTAATGTAATGTTACTGAAGAAATCAGAGTTTGCTACTTTTGTTAAAGAGCAGATTTCTTTATTTTTGACTGAAAATGTTTATTCTGTGGATAGTCATTTTGTAATATGAGATGCTTTAAAAGCTTATTTGAGAGGTCAGATCATTAGGTATTCAACTAAAGTTAAGAATCAATATATGGCAGAAAGTTTAAAGTTAGAAAATAAGATTGCTGAGCTAGAGAAGTACTTTCAGAAAGGGGTAACAGAAGATTTTAAAAATTGCATTGGAGAGGTTGAAGCTGCGTTATAATACTTTTCAAACTTAACAGTTTGAGCGCTTAATTAATCGATCTAAACAACGTTATGAGTTGGGGGAAAGAGCTCACAAGGTTCTTGCTTGGAAATTGAAAGCTGAACAGACGTCTTGGACTATTAATGCTGTTAAGAATTCAATAATAACATAAGCCTCAGGAAATTAATGACCAATTTTATCAAAAGTTATATACTTCTGAGGGGAAACAGGATAATGGTTCTATTGATTCTTATCTAAATTATAGTTACCAGTATTAAATGGAAATGATGTTCAGGAATTGGAATCTCCATTTACGGATTTTGAAATTAAGGAAGCTATTCAGGAAATGCATAATGTAAAATCCCCAGGGGATGATGGATTCCCTGTGGAATTTTATAAACTTTTTTATGGTGATTTTTCTAATGAATTTGGGAAGTATTGAATCAAGTTACTGAAGATCAGGAGTTACCAGAATCATGTTCAAGTGCTTTAATAACTGTTATTCCAAAAAAAGATAGAGATCCATTAAAAGAGTCTTCGTATAGACCTATCTCTTTATTTAATGTGGATTATAAAATTATAGCAAAAGTATTAGCTAATAGACTTGCTAAATATTTGCCTAAATTGGTACACATTGATCAAACAGGTTTTATTGAGAATAGAAATGCATCAGACAATATATTTCAATTAATTACTTTGGTCAACGCATATCAAAAGCAACCTAACCATGGTTGCATTAGATGCAGAAAAAGCTTTTGATAGGGTTGAGTAGGATTTTTTATTTAAAGTGTTAGAGAAATTTTACTTCAGCCCTTTTTTTATTGGTTGAGTTAAGGCTTTATATACGAACCTGATTGCTAGGGTGGTGACGAATGGACAGATTTCTTTACCATTTAAATTGGCTCGATCAACTCGACCATTGTCACCAGCCCTATTTGCGTTGGTTATTGAACCGTTAGCTCAGGTTATTAGAAAAAATGACGAAATTAGAGGGATGAGCGTTAAGAATGAAGAATATAAAATTAATTTGTTTATGGATGAGGTTGGTGTATTTGATGGAACCGGAACTGTCGTTGAAACAATTGCAAGAGTGTTTGTTGAAATTTGGAGAATTATCGGGATATAAAGTTAATTGTGATAAAAGTGAAATTTTACCAGTTGGAGTGGAAGATTATTCTGAATTTAAAACAATTACAAAATTAAGGTGGACAAATAAAATTAAATATTTAGGTGTGTTTATGGATATGAATTATCAATCATTAAATCAATTATGTACCTATATTACGACGGATTAAAGCAGATTTGATTAAGTGGAAAGGTCTTCCATTAACTTTGATTGGTCGGGTTAACTGTATTAAAATGAATATTTTTCCTCGAATTCAATATTTATTCCAGTCACTACCTTGTTTACTTTCTAAGGGCTTTTTTCAAGATTTGAATAAAATAGTGCGAAAGTTTTTATGGAAAGGTAAACTAGCTCAAATGGCGTTGGATAGACTTACATGGAAGTACACATTGGGTGGACTACAATTACCACATTTTCAAAATTATTATGAAGTGGCCCAGTTGAAGTTTATTAGTTGATTGATGGATTTAGATCAGCCTCCTAGCTGAGCTAAAGTGGAGATGTTGTGCATTCCTAGGGTTGAAATACATGAATTTATATTTCATTGGAATTTGATTTTGTTACAGCCATATGATATGCTGATATTGAAGCATTTATTAAAGATTTAGCTTAAAAAAAAATAGGGTGTTAGGGTCGAAAGATAAATTATCTATTTTAACTCCATTGTATAACAATCAGCTTATTCCTTTTTCAATGTTTAATAATCATTTAAAGATTTGGGATTCTAAAGGTATAAAGACAATACAAGATTATTTTGTAGAGGGGAAATTTCTTTCTTTTAATCAAATGAGAGAAAGATTTGATATACCTGTTAATTCTTTGTGTGTTATCAACTTAGGAATTTGATAAAAGATAATTATGGAAGAGAGATGATTTTACCTACTTTGTTGAGATTTGAATCTTTGATTTCCTCTATACCGAAAAAGGGTTATATTTCAGTTATGTATAATTTGTTACAAGATAGTATCGATAAACCAGATTGGGAGAAATCTAAACTTAAATGGGAGAGTGATTTAGTATTTATTTTTCCTGAAGAAGATTGGGCAAATATGTGTCAAGACAATGTAATTAAATTGACTAATGTGCAATATGGAATGGTTAATTATAATTTTTTACATCAATTATATATGACCCCAGAAAAGTGAAAAACAATAGGGGTTTAGTAATTCGGATTCTTGTTTTAGATGTGGTTCACGTATTGGAACTTTTTTTACATGCTGTATGGAACTGTGTTAAAGTTCAATCATTTTGGAAAGAAATTAAAGTTTTGGAGAAATTATATAATTTTATACTATCATTAGATCCAACGATTTTCTGGTTGGGAAATTTGCATTCGTTAAGGGGAATGGGATTGGATAAAATTGAAATTGCTTTTGTACGTTTAGTGTTACCAGTAGCGCGTAAATGTGTTGCTAGTACTTGGAAAGATGATACTGAGATTAATATAGCACGCTGGCATAATGAATTGAAAGTATGTGTTGTTATGGAAAAAAATTACTTATACTTTACATGATAATTCTTCTTCTTTTGTTACTAAGTGGTCTCCGTATTTGAAATATATGCATTTAGATATACTTTGAAATGTTGTTAACATTTATAATATTCTTTCTATATATAATCTATTTTTTTTGCTCCCATAGGGGTGGGAGGTGCGGATGCGTGTTAATTAAAAATTTTCTTTGACTATTTCTATATTGTATGTTATGTTTTTGTTATCTTTTGAATAAAGTTTGCAAAAAAAAGGTAAGATAACCATGAGATGTCATGAATTCGGTCAAAAAGGAATACAAATACTACAGGAAAGAAGCTCAAAAAGGGCATTAAGAAGGCCAAAGGGGCCATGAAATGCCGCAAGTTAAAGGGTTAAAGAAAATCAGAATCCTAATTCATTGTCATGAACATGTCATAAAATTTGGGGTTTTTTTTACACCAAGCATTACAGGTGCAAATGTTGCTATAAATTACATCACACAAAAAAAATGATTGCAAAAGAAAAAGTGAGGTGGTGTCTGTGGTTCAATGTCCATTCATAAATCTGATGGCAGAGGGAAGAAGCTGTTCATTTTCAGGCTCCTGCACCTTCTTCCTGATGATATCAGTGTAAGGGTCCTTGAGGATAGAGGCTGCTTTTATAAGACATCACTTCTTATAGATGTCCTCAATGGAGTGATAGCACTGGCTGAGTTCACAACTCTGTAGTTTTTTCCTACCCTGTGCACCTCCATACCAGTCAGAATGCTCTCTAATGTACACCTGTCAAAATTTGCAAGCGTCTTTGCTGACATTCCAAATCTCCTCAAACTTCTCACCATGCATAACTGCTGACAAGCCTTCTTCATGATTGCATTGACATGGAGGCCCCAGGAAAGACCTTCAGAGATGTTGACATCCAGGAATTTGAATTTCTTAACACTTTCCCTTGATAAGGACTGGTTCGAATTCTGATATCCTCCTCCTTAAGTGCACAATCAGTTCCTTCGTTTGCTATGTCAAGTGCAAGGTTGTTGCTATGACACCACTCAACTAGCTGATCTATCTTCTTCCTGTACGCTTCCTCATTGCCATTTTATGATTCTGTCATGACTGTGGTATTATCGGCAAATTTGTAGATGGCATATGATTGTGCCCAGCCACACATTAATGGGTGTAGAGGAGTAGAGCAGTGGGCTAAGCACACATCCTTGAGGTGTGCCTGTGTTGATTGTCAGTGAAAAGATGTGTCCAATTCGTAATGACTGTGGTCTTTATGATGAGGAACTCATTGAGCCAGTTACAGAGGAGGGTGCAAAGGCTCAGGTTTTGGAGCTCGTTGACCTGCATTAAGGGGACGATAGTGTTGAAAACTGAGCTGTAGTCAATGAAGTGTTGGGACCCCCCCCAACACCCGTTATTTGTGATAGACACAAGTGATCTGGATGAAATTTTTTTTTGGTGGGTTAATAAATTTGAAGATGACACCAAGTTTAGTGAAGCTGTGGATAGTGTCAAAGCTTATTAAAGAATACAAAAGGATATAGATCAGGGCAGAGTAATGTCAGATGGCATTTAATTGGGACAAATGTACAGTGTAGTACTTTGGGATGTCAAATGCAAAGGCAGCATATCGAGAGACCCAATAAAATTGCTCGGGTTGACAGTCAGAATGCTTATTCCAGGATAAAAAATTGTAAACACTTTAGAACATGCATTTAAAATGGGAAGTGGGGGGGGGGGGGGGGAATGGCACATGGGAATGAAAAGCTGTTCAGTTTTAAAGGAGATGTGCAGGGCAAATTTTATTGAAGAACAGAGTGGTCGATGCCTGGAACAGGGTATCAGGAGAAGTAGTGGGAACAAGATTCTATAGTTGCATTTGAAAGTCTTCTGGACAGATACATGAATATGCAGAAATTGGTATTGTGACAGATTATGTTGTGTTTGGATTGTATACAGATAAGTTTTTGGGAGATATATTGGGGCAGGTTTTTTTTAAAGTGTTGGTCACATTCAAACATTTTAAAACAGATCTTATTTGAAATACTGGAGCTCTGCTCATGCTAGACATGTTGGCACCAGAGCCTTTTCAAGAGCTTTGGAGAGTGCCTAAGAGACGTCACTAATGGATTGTCATTTACAAAAAGGCAACAGATGAAAGAACTTGTCAGAGCCGCAGACTGTCTGGAGTGGAACTTGCTGTTCTAAGAGTGTCATGTGGTTTTGCAAGTAGCGAGAGTAAGACAGGCTTTCTCAGAGAGGGAAGGTGGGGGGTGGGAGAGAGAGAGAGAGAGAGAGAGAGAGAGAGAGAGAGAGAGAGAGAGAGAGAGATGTTCTGCAGTTTTACAGTCAGCAGCAGCAGCAGGGACTGGAACAGGACAAGCTGGCAAGCTTGTGGAAAACCCCATTTGGAAGACGGGTTGTGAATGCTTGTTTCAGCCTGGTCAAGGCCCTTGTGGTTTATGAAAGAGGAGAGGACTGGCTGCTTAATGTTTCACTTGAAATAAGCGAAACAAAAAGGAATTCTGTGGGGACCTGAAAGAAAGAGGTCATCATCTGGAGAACCCTGAGGGGGGCAGGTTTCTTTGGCAAGACACTGAAATGGCTGATTAAAAAGGAATCAATTGTAGGTGTCCAGTGAACAACAAATCTCTCTCTGAAAACCGACAAGAACCTTCCTGAGGGGTGACCATTTACTTTTCAAGTACCAAAGCCTGCTGAACTTCATCAATGTTAAATTCTGTGCACAGTATAAGAATTGCCTGCAACCTGTGAACTTGGAGGAATGAGAAGTAAAATTGGACTGTGAATCAAATAACTTTTTTGAACTTACACACACATTATATACACTTGCGCTTAGAGTTAGAAGGGGGTTAAGTTAGGTTAGTTAAGTCAATAGTGAGAAGTTAAAGTGTGATTCTGTTTTCATGTTTAAAGATAATTAAAAGTAACTTCTGTCTTGGTGAATATCTATTGCTGCTGAGTTTTGGGGTCCTCTAGGCTCATAACAGTATACCCAATGCCTCAGTCAGTAAGAGTAAACATATCATCCACCTTGATCACAACTCTCTGTGATGAAACCTTTCAAACTGCTGTGAAAATGGGGATAAGCAGTCAATTTGCACAGTTAGCACTCCAGTTACACAGCAGTTTGAAAGGGTCCAACCAGGTCAACCCTGTCAGAACCCAACCGGGTCCCTGACCTACCCCAGAGGTAGTCAGGGAACCCAGTTAAACTTACCTAGGTCTCGTCCATGGCCAACTTGAAGAGGTAAATGGCCGACCCACTTATTCCAGTGACATCAGCACATGCGTGCATGTGTCACTGGGGCAGACAGCATTTGAACATCTAGCAGTACTTCCAGTAAGTGGGTGATGCCTAATTACATGGGTGGGGTCCCCATTAAATCGCCAGGTTGGCAATTTAATGGATAGAGACTCCCCCCCCACCCCAGGAATTTGAAAGGTGCTTCCAGGTGCTGCAATTTGAAAAGGGCTACTTTCAGTGAACTATATACATTTCTTTCCACATCTCCCCCCCCCACCCCACACCAAAGTCTCACTGTTTAGCAACACTCCAAAGGGCCCCAACATTCACTGTCCCTTGGATTGTTTTAAACTTCTCAAAATACATAACTTGCAAGTTATGTTCCATCTGCCACATTCAGATTTATTGTCAGAGTACATACTTGACATCACATACAACCCTGAGATTCTTTTTTCAGCAGGTGAGGCCAGAATTACCACTTACACAGCATATACGTGTAAAGAAATTAAGAACTGGAAACAGATGACAAATGGAAACAAACTGCAAGACAGAGAGAATTTTTAAAAAATCAATAAAGTGTACAAATAAGAGTCCTTAAATGAGTCCCTGATTGAGTTTGGTGTTCAAGTATCTGTTGGTGGAGGGGTAGCAGATGTTCCTGAACCTGGTGGTGCGAGTCTTGTGGCAAGTCTTTGCTGATGGCAGTGACAACAGAGCTTGTTCTGGGTGGTGCAGATCCTTGATGATTGGTGCTGCTACTCTCCGATAGCAGAGTTCCCTGTAGATGCTCTTGATCGTGAGAAGGATGGCTTTGCCTGTGATGTCCTGGGCTGTGTCCACTATCTTTTGAAGGGCTTTGCACTCAGGGGTATTGGTGTCCCCATACCAGACCACAATGCAGCTAGTCAGCACACATCTGTAGAAATTTGCCAGGGTTTCTGGTGTCATACCAAACCTCCGCAAACTCCTGAGGAAGTAGAGGCGCTGACGTGCTTTCTTCATGATGCCATTAGTGTGTTGGATCTCCTCTGAGATCGTGACTCCCAAGAACTTAAATTTGCTCACCGTCTGATTCCTCCATTGATCACTGGATTGGATACCTCTGACTTTCCCTTTCTGAAGTCAACAATGAGCTCCTTAGTTTTGGTGACACTGAGTGCAAAGTTGTTGCATCATTCAGCCAGGTTTTCAATCTCCTTCCCATTTGCTGACTCATTTCCTTTCTTTATATCACCTTTCCAAACTATAAAAGACCTAATACCGATCTCTACGGCAGATGACTGTTTAAGGTCTCCAATCTGAAAAGTAACCCTCTTCCCCATCCAAAACCACCGTCTTTCTCCCATCATCAAGCTAATTTTGTACCCAACTTTCCAGCTCATCCTGTGATCTAACCTTCTGAACTTGCCTAACATGTATGACCTTGTCAAAGTCTATTCTTTTTTTTTTCTTTGGCTTGGCTTCGCAGACGAAGATTTATGGAGGGGGTAAAAAGTCCACGTCAGCTGCAGGCTCGTTTGTGGCTGACAAGTCCGATGCGGGACAGGCAGACACGGTTGCAGCGGTTGCAGGGGAAAATTGGTGGGTTGGGTGTTGGGTTTTTCCTCCTTTGCCTTTTGTCAGTGAGGTGGGCTCTGCGGTCTTCTTCAAAGGAGGTTGCTGCCCGCCGAACTGTGAGGCGCCAAGATGCACGGTTTGAGGCGTTATTACACAACATCCATCATCATCCTCTTGAGCACCTCCTCAAACATTTAATCACAGCAATGTGAGGTTACCCTAAAAATCAAAATATTATAGGCAGGTTTGCTGATTTTAAGCTAATCAGCTCCAGGGATTCTGTACACACTTGCCAGAGCATGGGGGATAATTTGTCTGGATTCCTGTTCAAACACCAAATTCATTACCATGGAGAGTGGGAAAGAAGAGACAACATAAGAAAGCACTACACAATAACACATACCAGACAAAAATCCAATATATTCCCCATGATTTAAGTTAAATATCACCTGTTATCGCAACTCTGAATGAAGAGCATCATCTCATTGGGGCACTGAAGGACCACCAGCAGACAGAAGTAAAATGAAGCAAAAAAAAGTCAATATTTAAACATTAATAATATTAAACTAACCTGCATTGTATGTCTTCTTGAAGAGCAATCATCATTGTTAATTGCTGTTCCATTTCTGGCTGGCTTGCTGAATCACTTTCACCTTTTAGTGGGTCATGTATTAACTTGATCTCACTTTCCCAAGGCAAAATATAGGTGTGCCCATAATACAACCCGAGTGGTATTTTCGCTCTTGCATTTGTACTACCATACCGACCAATTACTGTAATCTGCCAAGCAAAATAAGTTTTTTTTTAAAGCACAAGGATTTTAAGTGAAGGAAACCACCACAAATTTCCATTAATTTGTGAGATTTGATTATTGTCTTTGGCTTGGGGACATACAAATTCACATAATAGATTTGGCTTTTTATCAATGATGTCGTTCTCTCAACCCAGATACACTTTCAGATAGTATAAGGCTCTTTGTCCTATTTAATGGATTGAAATTTTCATTTTACTAGCCTTTTTAAAGCATGTGATGAACATCTCCTTGAGCAATCTATAGGACCATAAGAATGGCAGAGAGAATCACTGGAGTCTCCCTCTTGCCACTCCCCCTTCCCTCCACAATCGATGTGATCTACCAGGATTGCTGTCTGAAGAGGGCATGCAAAATCATTGAGGACCCCTTCCACCCTGCACACAGCATCTTTCAGCTGCTCCCATCAGGGAAGAGATACAGGAGGATCAGAGCTGAGGAACAGCTTCTTCCCACAAGCAGTGAGAATGCTGAACGACCAAAGGATCTGCTCACACTAACCATCTGAGACTCTCAAGAAACAATATTTATTATGTATATTTATGTGTATAGATGAAATATTTGTCCTGCGATAATATTGTTTGTCTGTATGTGTATTCTGCCAGGTTGTGAGTCGGCATGTTTTACACCGAGAATTGAATAATGCTGTTTCGTAGGGTTGTACTTGTACAATTAAATGACAATAAACTCGACTTGAAATGGTGTTTCCCCACACTCAATGGAGCCTATCAGCTTCACACCAATGCATCCAGACTAGAGTTGATCTGATCAATATTGCACCCTTCAAACTTCATAGTAATCTCAATGAAATCTCCACTGGTCAAATGCCATCTTCCATCAAGTCTCACCCATCCAATACAATTATGGTCAAATGACCCAAACTGGTCAGTCATACAACGTATCAAATTAAAAAGCTTTATCCTAAGATTTAAATCTGTTTACAGTTTCTCATCTACCTAGGCCCACATTTCTGCCTGTGTGCTGTCTAATATTGCTTTGATGTGTATCTGCGCTCTACTCAGAAGAAGACATAAACGTGTAGTCAGGTTAAGCTGAGCTTTAAGAGAGCTCAGCCCGACTTTTATACTTGCACTGTTCCCGACATGGCCCCCCTTGGCTGACGCCACAACATGCATAACAAAAGCGGGATTCCCATGCGCAGGTACTTCCCTGCATAACGATGCCCTTCTTCCCCTCGCGCTGTCCCTGTCTGTTGGGGTTGCTGGCCTTTAAGCTGCCCTTTAAGTTCACTCGCTGGTTCGCTTGTTGAGGCCAGTGCCACTGCGTGGGCTGCTGGCCTTTGGTTGCTCTCACCACCCAAAGCACCGGCTCAATCGCCACCGTGGTGGGCTGCCACATGACCCCTACCACCCCAGAACCAACGGTATTGTCCTTGTTATTGTCCTTGGTGCCTGGAGGCAAAATCTCTGCAGCCTTCAGTGGCCTGTCTCTTTGGCATGGTGCTGGTGTCGTGACCAGGTGTGTCGGGTCCAGGTGTACTGACTTCAGCCTGTCTGTGATGAAGCAATGGATGATATGGACTCCTGCAAATGAAAACATACTCAGTCCTGCAGGTCTTTGGGTATGTTGGTATCGCGTGTACGTGCCTGAAAGATGGAATCGGGGCCAGGTTGCCGACTCTTTCCCTTAGCCTGCTGAGGAACGCTACAGAGTTGTCCTGCTGTCCGCCTGGGGATGGTACGAATTCTCCTGGGACCATCAGTCGAGCTCCGTCGACTAGTTCAGCTGAAGAGATGTTGTGTTCCTCCTTGGATGCTGTGCAGATGCCCAACAGCACCCATGGTAGCTCGTTTACCCAGTTGGGTCCTTGGAGTCTGGTCATGAGCGTGGTTTTGAGATGCCTGTAGAAGAGCTTCACCATTGGACTGTGGGTGATGTAGCTGGGCACCCCATAGGCTGGCGAGGTCAGAGCACAGACTGGAGGTGAACTGGGCCCCTCTATCAAATGTGATGTGGGATGGTAACCCGAATTGGGCCACCCAGGAAGAGACAAGGGCCCTCGTGCACGAGGTTGTGGACGTGTCTGCCAGCGGGGCTGCTTCTGGCCACCTGGTGAAGCGGGCTACCATTGTGAACAGATAGTGAAAACCCTGGGATACCAGCAAGGGTCCTACTATGTCCACATGGATATGGTCGAAACTTCAGTCCATGTGTTCGAAGTGCTGAGGTGGGATCTTTGTGTGGTGCTGAACCTTGGTCGTTTCGCACTGTATGCACACCTTCACCCACCTGCTACCTATTTCCATAATCCATGCCACACGTATTTGCTGGCCAGCAGGAGGACTGTGACCTTGATGGATGGGTGAGCCAGTCCGTGGATGGAGTCGAAAACTTGTCGTCTCCAAGCCGCTAGGATGATGTGTCTGACCTGACCGGTGGTCACGTTGTACAAGAGGGTGGTGTTACATGTGCCAACTTGGATGTCCTGGAGCTAAAGTCCCAATATGGTAGTCCTGTACTGGGGCATCTCCTAGTCTTTCTGCTGCACCTCCATCAGTGCCACAAAGTCCACTCCCCTTGATAGTGCGTAGATAATTTGCCTGGACAGTGCGTCGATCATCACGTTGTCCTTGCCTTACATCTGTGGAGTACTCCAAGATGCAAGACAAGTGTCGTTGATGGCAGGCCGACCAGGGGTCCGAGATCTTAGCTTAGGCGAAAGTTAAGAGCTTGTGATCTGTGAAAGCCGTGAAGGACCTGCTCTCTAGGAAGTACCTGAAGTGGAAGATGGCTAAGTACCGCGCCAGTAGCTCTCTGTCAAAAGCGCTGTACTTTAGTTCCGGAGGCCGCAGAGGATTGCTGAATAAAGCCAGCGGCCACAACTTCCTTTAATCTGCTGCTCCAGGACTTTGCCGATCGCCATTCCTGAGGCATCCACCATCAGGGCCAAGCGTCTGACCTGGGATGTGCCAGGAGAGCGGCGTCCACAAGGGCTTTCTTGGTCTTCAATAAGGCTTCGCTTACTCCTCATCTCAGGTGATATCCTTCACCTTGCCTGCCATCCAGACAAATATGGGCTGCATAATCTGGGCAGCTGGGGGGATGGAATCTATAATAGAAATTGATCATCCCCACGAACTCCTGTAGTCATTTTGGGTCTGAGGAACTTCCGGATGGCCTCCACTTTATTGGGTAGTGGTGTGGCTCCTTCCCTGGATATCCTGTAGCCCAGGAAGTTGATGGCTTCCAATCCAAACTGGCATTTGGCTGGGTTGATCATCAGGTCGAACTCGCTGAGCCGGGTATAGAGGTTGGGAGGTGTGCCACATGTACCTGTTGGTTCCTGCTTGCCACCAGGATGTCATCCAGATACACGAAGGTGCCATCCAGGTCTTGGTCCACTGCGTCCATGACCCGCTGGAAGGTCTCTGCATTGTTCTTTAGCCTGAACGGCATTTGGAGAAATTCGAAGAGGCCAAACAGGGTGATGATAACGGTCTTGGGATATCATCAGAATGTACGGGAATCTGATGATATCCCCACACGAGTCCACCTTGGAGAAGATTCTTGCCCCGTGCAGGTTAGCCACAAAGTCCTTGATGTGTGGCACAGGATACCGATCTGGTGTTGTGGCCTCGTTGAGCTGATGGTAACCATCGCATGGTGTCCAGCCCCCAGTTGCTTTGGGTACCATGTGCAGGGGAGAAGCCCATGGGCTGTCTGACTGCCATACAATTCCAAGCTCCTCCAGCTTCCTAAATTCTTCCTTCGCTAACTGGAGCTTCTCTGGAGGAAGGCGTTTTGCCCTTGTGTGGTGCGGTGCTCCATGTCGGGGCATCACCATGGTGAATTGGGGGGGTGAGCACTGCAGGGAACTGCCATACTCATTGTCCATTCTCTGTATGGAGTCCAGGTGGAGTGCTAGGACCCTGGCATCTTTGAGGGGTAAGGTTTGAAAAGTCTTGGCATGGACCAATCTTCTTCTCTCCCCTGAGGAATGGCTGTTCCACTGCAGCCAGTGTGAACACCCATGAGAAGAGGCTGCTTCCCAACTGCAGTTGGGCCTTGTGGGTACCGTAGGTCCGAATCGTGCTGTTGTTGGCAGCTCTCAGCGTGGGGCCCGACTGCCTGTTTCTGGTGTCCCGTTCTGATGGGGGAAGGACGCTGACATCTGCTCCTGCGTCCACGAGGAAGTGTTGTCCGGATTGGCAGACTGGCCTCGGCGTTTCCCTGAAGCGTGCATTGCGCCCAGCTCTGGTGGTAGAAACCCCACTGGTTGTCTGGATCATCTCTTCTGGGGCACTGCTGTTCTCTTGGCACAGGTCTGGCTGCGGGGCTTAGTGATGAGCCCTACGGAAGCTGAGCACTCTCTTCTGTTTGCATAGAACGTCTGCTCGCGCTGCGACTTTCCAGGGGTCGCAGTTGGTTGTCCTCGGGCAGTTGCTCCAGGAATGCCTGCTGAAACATGATGCCCAGGAGGGCCAGCATCTCGTTCATGAGGGTGACGGGGGCCTGTCCCCTAGCCCGTCCAGGTGATGCATGATTGCTCGAAGGTCTCAATCAGCAAGTCCTTGAATGCGGTGTACGCGGCTTGCGATGGTGGCTTCTGGATGAAGTTGGCCACCTGGCCTGCTGTGTCCTGGTCCAGGGTGCTCACGACATGGTTGTACCAGGTGGATTCTGCTGTGATCTGCCGGATCTGGAACTGTGCCTCAGCCGGGTCAAACCACACACAACAAAAGCGTGTTTCCAGCGCGCGGGTTCTTTCCTGCATAGCGATGCCCTTCTTCCCAGTGCGTTCTCCCTGTCTGCTGGCTGCGCAGCAAGGGCAAGTGCCATTTTGGGGTCGCTGGCTTTAAGTTGCCCTTGCCGTTCACCTGCTGGTTCGCTTGTTGGGGCCAGTGCCGCTACGTGGGCTGCAGGTCTTTGGTTGTGCTTGCTGCCCGGAGCACCGGCTCGATTGTTGTGGTGGCGGACTGCCACAGATGCAACTTTAGCCATTAAAACTCTCAAGGACATAAGAATTTGACTTCTCCAACTGTATTTATCTTAAAAGATCTCCCTAAAATAAATATCATCTTTATGACCTACATTTAGTTTTCTCCTTTATCATTTAATTTTTTTTTGCCCAAGTTTACTTATGATGTCTCAACATACTGTTAAGAGTGCTATAAAAATGAAAATTGTAGTTAATGTATTTAGATTAGAGCCCATGTACCTTCATGAACCTGCAAACAGGTGGTGGCAATAAATCATGAAGAATCAATGAGTGGGTACTAATATCAGTGGCTACCACTAAGCGTCGTCCATCCACCTCCTCTCCCAGTGTCCAAATGTCAATCGACAAGGATGCCAAGTCTGCACAGGTTGGAATCAAGATGTCGGTCAAAAGTATTGGCCTCCCAAAATCCAACGTCACAAACCTCCTTGCACCTAAAAAATGGATAATTACAAAACAAGTCAAATCAAGAAACACAGCAAAATCTTTGGAACAACAACCAACACAACAAGGAACCAGAACTTGTACAAGATCACTTTCCAGATGCACACTAGAAAAGGTCAGCAGTTAAAATACAAAATGGTAGATGGATCAGTAGATGTGCTGATGGCTGTGGAAAGAGAAACAGTTAAATGTTTCAGGTCTGTGACCCTTCAGCAGAACTGAGAAGGTGAAAAGTTTGTGCAGGTCAGTGGACTGGGGAATTTTAAAAAAAACCCATGGAATTATAGAACATTACAGCACAGAAGGCCTCCATTTGGTTTAAGTTATTAGTGATAACTTTCAACTAGAAAATTTGTTTTTGACTGAATTTTTCAGAAAAATATTTATAGAGTTAATCTCATCTGCTTTCATTCTGATATCAATTTTAGAATATTATATCCCAAACTCGGTTGGCTCTCCACGTACACAATTATGAATCCTCCACAAGATATATTCTTCTATAATCCAGCCTATGACACCCACCAAATAGGAGCTACTATGACACTTGAGCCCGCTCCATTCAACAAGGTCACGACTAACAAACTTCACATTCCTAAATAACCATCAAGGCCAATGAATTTATTGCAAGAGGTGCAGAGTAGGGAAGTCCAATGCAACTCCACATGGAGTAAAACACTCAAGTCTGCAGACACTGAGAATGAAGTTAAAAACACACACGGTGCTGGAGAAACTCAGCAGGTCAAACTGAGTTTCTCCAGCATTGTGTTGCTATATAGCAATGATGCAATTAAAAAAACCCCAGCTTAGTACAATGCAGGCACTTAAGCAAGCAATGTTGTGCCAACCTATATAAACCTACTCAACGATCAATCTAAACTTCCCTGCTTCATCCCCTATTTATCTTTCATCCACGAGCCTGGTTTATTTTTAATGCTCCTATTGTATCAGCAATCTTCACATCATTTGTGTGTCCATTTTTAAGAAAACAGAAATGGAAAATGCTGAAAAAAACATCAGGCAGCCTCTGTGGAAAGTGAAAGTCAATGCTTCAGTCTATTGTCAAAACACAACAAATATCTACTCTGCTCTCACCTTCACATGATCTGACTCTTTACTTACCTTTCTGACCTCACCATCTACATCACAATTCCCAAGCCTCCATCAAATAAAAGTTCAAATGGTCAGACCCGAAACAACAGTTTCTCTTTTCACCTGTTAAGTTTTTCCAGCATTTTCTATTGCTTCAGATTTCCAGCATATAACATTCAGTAGATTCCTCAGATGAACAAGTTGCTTACTACAAATGGAGATCAAGCAGAATGGGCTAAACCTCATTTGTAGAGATATACAGAAAGAGGAGACATATTTCAAAGTAAGGAGACACAGAGACTGCAAATTCTGGAATCTGAGCAAAACAACTGCTGGCCCTGAAGCAGTCTTGTCCTTAAATGTTGACCACAGATGTTGCTTGAATCAATGATTTAGCCCAAGAGCTTTTTTACTCAAAGTACCATCTTTTTCTTCTCTTTGGCTTGGCTTCGCGGACGAAGATTTATGGAGGAATAGCCAAATTTTATGGACAAATTTTTCGGTTAAAATTTAGGGGGTCGACTATTACAGGCATACTTTTGACCGCAGCAAGTATCTGTGTCTCTCAAGGCATCAGGAGCTCAGATGGGTGAGTGGGTGATAGGCAAGAGTTTGTGATCAGGGCATTGGGAGCTCAGATGAGCAGGCAGCCAAGGCTTAGGTGAGATCCATGGATGGGGTGTCGGGAGCTTGAATAGGCAGGCAGTTGGGGCATCAGGTGCTCCGGTAAGCGGGCAGCCTAGGTATAAGTGAGTCCATGGTTGATGCATCAGGAGCTCCGGTGGGCAGGTGGCCGGCACCACAAATGGGGATGGGTTCGACTTTTACATGCAATATATGGAAAATTTGGGGGCTAAAAATAGGGGGTCGACTTTTACTGGTATTGACTTGCACACGTGTATGGTAAGGGGTTGCTCATTTAAGGTTGATCTAAAGAAGAGAGCAGTTTCAGAAGGGGACAGATTCACCATGCATGAAGCAGCCTGCTCAAGGTCAAGCAACCTTCCGTCATTATGTTTGGACATACTTTAAAAAGCAATTAAAGTTATGCAGATGAAGATCCAACACTTGAAACGATGCAGGAGTCCATGATTTCAGGGAGAAAAACAAAATACGCTGTGGGGTGGCCAAAAGTTCCAAATGTAAAAAGTATCTCTACCTGAATGCATGCGTTCAATGATGATAGAGTGATGTGGTGGAGGCTGAAGCAGATGAGAAGCATGAGAAATTGCCAGTGCTAGGCCAGTACCCAGAGGACTCTGCAAAACAAAAATAAATTAAAATGACTGTTTTTTTTTTAAGCTGAAATATGACAAATCTGGCACACACCTGCGATCTATTTGAGACGCTAACAATGCCAAACCAACTTCTGTGGTGCTTTTCAAATAAACTAGCTGAAAACAACCAAAAGAAAAATCATACCTCCCCATAATTCAGTTTCTTTCCATTATATTACAGATATAAATGTGGAAACAAAACAGTCCACATGTCATGTAACATTTGAAAAATTAAAATTCAAACAATAACAACTGTTTTTATGCAAACACAGTCACCTAGTTGGCACATAACATGATAGCATTTCAAAAGACAGGAGGTAGCAAGAGAATGGCGCACTTTAAACACTATACAGCAGCCTGTGGTCAAGCTCATCCTCTTGCTATCTCTTCTAAATTTCTACATGTGAAACACAAAATGAATGTCATTTTGGAGTTGCACTTTGTTTTCACTAAATTGTACTTTTAAGCCCCCGAAACTTCTCTGGCCATAATCCAATACAACATCAATTCCTTCCCTTTTGTGTTCCTCAGAAGGCCATTACTTCAATTTAGTTGAATGCCAATATTGTTCACACTTATCTCAAGCACAAGGTATCAAGACACAAGCAATAACAAATTGATCTTGAAAAAGTACACATTCAGAGTTTAACCCGATTAGCATTCTAGACAAATCTAATCATTTTAGCAAAAGCAAACTTCAAGCTTTATTTATGCTACACTTCATCCCCCACACCAATTTTTGAAAGCTTTGTTTGCATTGTCGAAAGTTGATTAAATTGATGGCAGATAGGAGGTCTTTCAAAAAAGTCAACTGGAATTGTACCTATTCATCTTGAATCAAATTTTTACGCCCAATTCATGTTTTAATATGCACTTCCCTTTTAAAAACAAATTTGTGTGATATCCCCAAACGTACCGTTTTGGATTTGTTGGCATTTTTTGAATGAATGGCCACAGTGACTGGATGAGGGTCAATGACTGAGCCAGGGAAGAGTTGCGCTAACTCTGCACCGATTGCTACAGAGACTGCCTCATTGGGTGGTGTTAATGGAGGAGTCATGAACAGTGGCGTTGTTTTTGGAGTGGGAGGAATGACATCAGCAGGGTGTATAAAAAAGCCAGGTGCTGTGGAGGCACTAGAAGGCACCGAATTGTGAATAGGTCCGACTCCAGGTGTTGCCGCTGCTACCGCCGCTGCCGTAGTCTGATGCAACTTGGCTTCCAGCTTGGCTTTCTGTCATATTTAAAGAAAGAGTAGTCTATTAAAGTACTTTGTTAAAGGAAAATGAAATTAAATTTTAGGATCCAAGCTTGTGTGAAGCAACAACCCATGTCATTTAACTATGCTAAAACTGGATTTTCTCATGAATAACACACAGAACTAAATGGTCATTATTCCTTTGAAAATCAAAACCTGCTTGGCTTATCATGGGTCTTGAATACAATGGTAAAATCTGGGCTAAGTTTTAATCACGGTTTAAGTCACTGAAAAGAAATGGTATGAAAAGTTCACTCCCCACCTGCTGCTGAAGTTTTAGTAATTGCTGTTGTTTCTCCTGCAGAACCTGCAGCTGTTGTTCTGCTGAAGCCATAGCATGGGAGAGGGACTGAAGGGCTACTTGAGCTGCTGAACTCAGGGCAGTTGAGGCTTCTCCCACGGTACCAGCGGTAAGCCCACCCACTACTCCTGTAAGGCCAAAGCCAGTCACTGTTCAGAGGAAAGCAGAAATGCTCACGATACAAGTTAAAATAAAGCAATGACTCAACTCTGATGTGCAAGATAGATCGTACTCTTAACGTGAACGTCATATAAGCAGCTTAAACTCCTACAGAACTTCTGACTGAAAAAAGAGATGGTGCTAGTGAAATGCACCGCGACTTGATCACAGAATATAAAACAATTCAATTCTCTTATCGACATGAGCAAGTAACTTCCAAAAACATTTACAAATGAAGAGATTTTGCGACTTTTGGTGGCACACAACATGTTGGTTGCGAATGCTACATGCAATTAGGCACTGAAGAAGAGAGATTTAATATCAAAATAACTATTCTCCTCCAGTTACGATGCATAAACTTACTTGTATCATCTCTCTCTACCCTTGTACCATCACTGGTCGAAATGCAACTGAAGTGGAGTGGCTCCACTTCCAAAAGTCCAGTTAGAGCTGTAAAACTGCCCTCTGCTGCACCACAACTGCTCATCTTTCCATTCCCTGCAACAACAAAAATACGCAAAATTATGAAAAAGATTCTGAGATGGACATCTTTAGGTTTTTAATTTAGAATTTAATTTTTTGAATAATATCCACAAAATTATCTCCTAACATTGGACAGTGATGACCACCTCTGGAAATAATTGCTACTGTACAATTGGTGGAAATGCAAAAAGCTTCTGAGATGGACATCTGTTAGGTTTTTAATTTAGAATTTAATTTTTTGAATAATATCCACAAAATTATCTCCTAACATTGGACAGCGATGACCACCTCTGGAAATAATTTCTACTGTACAATTGGTGGAAATGCAAAAACAACCCAGATTGTCACCAGATGGGAATACATTCTTGCATGACCACCACACGTTTGAGAGGTTTTTGTTTTGAGTTTTGTCTGTATTATTCGGATAGTAAAATCACCTTCATTATAGTTTGGCAGGGTTTTGTCACATCAACGAAAACAAGAAAGAGAGGAGGTTATGGGTGAAGGGAGAAAGGTGAAATGTTTAATGGGAACATCTTCACTCAGAGGGGTGGTGAGCATGTGGAATGAGTTGTCAGTGGAGGCGGTGGGATGAATGTTTGATTTTATCACTAAAGAGATTAGAGAGAGGTACATGGATGGGAGGGATATGGAAGGCTATGGCCCAGGTCCATGGGATTCAGCTGAATCAATAGCTTGGCAGGGCATGTTTCTGTGCTGTAGTGTTCTATGATTCTAACTCCTACTGTGTGTTTAACACGAAGACTCAACTTGCCATACAGCTACAGAGATTGTGGAGAGGTTGAGCAAGGGTTGATTTGAGAAATGTATGTAATCCAGAAGTACAAAAACTACCTGAAACCATCTCCAAAAGGTTGTTCTTCATCATGGACAAATCAACATATATGGGATTGGTGACACACAGGACGCTGCAGATGCTGGAATCTGAAACACAATCTGGTGGAGGATCTCAGCGGCAGCACGGGGGGAAAATGGTGGAAGTTCAGCCAAAACTCTTCATCGAAACTGAGGAAACTATGCACCACAGCAGCATAAAGAGAATAGGATGGAAGTGGTCATTCCTGAAGAAGGGCTCAGGCCTGAAATTATGACTGCTTTTCACTTTCTGTGCATGCTGTGAGACTTGCTGAGCTGCTCAAGTAATTTTGTGTTTGTCTCTAGGAAACAGCATCTGAAGATCTTCTTGTTTAGCCCTGAATTTTGTATTTGAATAGATCTTCATAATTGTCCTTAAGGCACTTTGGAGAAAAATTAAAACTACCATATTTTAATGTGCAGAAAATCATAAATTGTGTAAAAATATTTTTATATAATGCGTGCACAGCATATAACACACAGGTGTAGTATTCTAAATTCAGACTGGCAAAAAAAATCAATTTGCATTTAAATGGGACATGAGACAAAGCACATACCAGTATCTGCCACAGCTAATCTCCCACAATTAACACCCAATCCCCCAAAGGTGTCAATCGCCCTTTATATAGATGATATTCTGCTCAACACATTAACAAGCTAGGGAGAGGAATTAATTAAATAGATCGAAAAGAGTTGAGCAGGATTTTAATTTTAATATTGTCTCAAATCTCCTCCTTCAGGGATGGCTCTGGGCAATTAACACATTGATAAGGTGCAGTGCCCTGGCCAGAATGTCCTATTTATAATACCATGGCATTCAGAACAAAGAGATATTCCCAAGATCAAAATTTCCCAAGCCTGCTATAAATTGTGCCATTCGTTCATTGCCGCTATTACATTCTCATGTTTGCTATAATATTCCCACGCTCGCTCTAAATTGCGTCTTTCCCACGGCCGCTATAAATGGTGCCCATTCCATCAATGTCGCTATTATATCCTCATTCTTGCTATAATATTCCCACACTCGCTATAAATTGCCGGCGCGTCTTTCCCACGGCCGCTATTACGGGGGGCGGGGGGGGGGGACCTGATTTGTAAAAATATGCCTATAAATGCATGCATTACAAATATAGTAATCCACATGTTGATTCCAATGGAAATGCTTTGCCTGCAAAGAGCATTTATAGGCTTTATAAACATGCATTCATCCACTCACCTGATAAGACGTCAGAAAGATCTATTTCATCAGATTGTACACCCACGCTGCTATTATAAGCATTTTTGCAGGATGAACCACACATTTCTAAATCGAACAGAACGGGATCAAAGGGCGAGCTATATAGACCATACCTAAAATTTAAAAACATTTCAAATATAAGAACTGGATACCAAGGTAAAAGGGAAAATACATTAAAATCAGTAGCTAGCATATTCATGTCACCTCCACAGCCACTTAAGCTTCAAAATGATGTTTAATACTTTTACATAATTAAAATAACATGTGCCTTCTTTTAATTCATCAATAAAACAATCTTGTTTAAAAGCTTTCCCTTCATGATTTTTATCCTACACGAAAACTTATGGAAAAAGGCCCCTTCTGCTAACAATAACATTCTGTAAAATCATGGCTGACCTTTTATAAGAGGTTAACTGCCCTTGAAGTTGTCTCAATAACACCAGGGTAAAAGCAGAAGATAACTTTTGTTTAATTATTCTGTCTTCTCATTCCCAAGCCCTGCCTGATGATTCCCACCTTAAAAGGGAATATAAATCAAAATGCAAATGTACAATTCACCTCCCAAACAACCTGATCAAAGTTTGCAGGCCTTACTGGATGAAATGGGTATAAAAACTTGAAAGAAACCAGAGGACAACCAAATGGTGGAGGAGACATCCAACTGAATCAGTTTGCCATAATTAGCATTTATCCAAACAATTAAAATGCAGGAATGTATTAGATCAACAGCCTTAACAGCTTATATGTGGCATTAGCAAATCTCTCCATTTGTTTCAAAACTTGTTAAAGCATAATACTATGCAAATAAAAACATTTACGCCAAATGTTTTTAAATAAATTCACTGACTTTAAATTTTAGTTCCTTCCAAATAGAAAAAAGGTGTGTTTGAAACTAGCCTTGTATATATAATCTTCTTATATTTTCTCCAGCATCAACATTTTATCAATTTTCAACAATAATGGAATCTTTAATGTTAACATCAGTTAAAAAGCCCTATTTTTGTTTTGCAGTATCTTTATGTTTACCTAGTTTGCAGTAAAGCTTCAAGAGGTGTGAGCCGGTCTTGCAGTTGTTTGGAAACAGCAGTGAGAAGAGATGCACAAACTGAACTACATCCCGCCAGATCTTCATCTTTAACATAGTTCAGCAGAACAAAGTACCAGAACACAGAACCTGTACCCAGACAACAAATGCAGTTATTTCACTTTTATAATGAGCACAAATGCTATTGTTTTTTTCAAAAAGTAATGTCAAATACTTCCCCTACGTTTCTTTTTAAAATATTTTATTGCTTTTTAGTAATATTAAATTTGTACAATTCTGGAATGTGCTACAGAAAAAAAGATAAAGCACTGTGAAAATAATCATACATACGAATTCCCAAAGCACAGCCATAATAATAATGAATGGACAAAGTAAATTTAAATTTTTCATACCCCTGACCCTAAACAAGGTTTAAAGTTGATGTTAAAGAAACAAAGTAGTTCACTCTGAAGTGGGACAACGAAGTGCCAAAATTCTATATATTAATAACACTTGTATTTGGGAAAAGTTTTGGCCGTCATGTGACAGCACTGCCCCCTACCTAGTCAGAGGACACACCAGCTACCAATCAAGGTTTGGTTCTGCCCAACCCATTAGTGAACACCTTGCTGTTTGACTCATGTAAATTACCTGGACTGGATTCTCCAGCCTGTCTATGCTTGGCCTTGCGCCACTGGCTGTTGTAATTGGATTAATCCTCCTGGCATCAAGCTATTGGACCCTGCTAACAACCTGGGCTGGATCTTCCAGCAATATAAAGGTACCATGTGTTGTTTGTTTTCTCTCTTTTTCCCATCTTGGGACTACCCTGCTTCACTCCAGCCCTAGAAATGTGGTAGGGTGTTGGAGAAACTGTTGGTAAGATGTGTACTGTTAAAAGGGTTGGGAATGTTTAATTAGTGTCCCTTGTAGCATAGAGCCATGTCTGCACTGTCAAGGGGTGGTGGGGCATTATAGAGATTTTTCATAGACCACTCTACGTACCAGTTCATTGTATGTGTGTGTATATTTTGATCCCACGCTATTTTCCCCACGTTTGTTATCAATTGTCCTCTAATTTGTGTGTGTGTAGTATTAAAACCATTTTCCACACTTGCCTTCTGTAAATAAAATCCTTCCCCACCAAAACTGTGTCCCCTACCAAAACTTGCCTTTGAGACCTATCAAACCTGTTTCCTCAATCACAGCAACACTGAACAGTCCCCATAACATCTGGAATCTAATGTTTCAATCATTAATTGCTTATCTAATTTCGTAATAGAGTTGACCGTCTTACTTTGGTAGAAATGGAATTAAATTCCATCAAAAATGTTTCTATCTTGGCACTTCTCAGGACCTCTCTTTCTTTTCTTTCATATAAATTAATTGATACTTGATATTTACAAATCAGGTACTTTATTCAATCTCAGATCCCCAATTTTCCTAGAGTTCCTGAGGAGAATATTCTTGATAGGTTTTTTGGATTACAACCTTCTCGTAAAGAAGAACTTATCTCTGACAAGTTGACTGGTCTAAGACATGCCTGGGAGCAAGATTTGAACCTTTTGCTGTCCGTTAAGGTTTGAGACTCTATTTTCAAACTGATTAACACTACATCTCTGTGTGATCGCCATTGCCTGCTGCAATTCAAAGTTATACACAGGGCCCAAATGTTTAAACTCAAAATTTTCTCATTTTTACTCAGATATCCTCGTTGTGATGAATGCAAAATAGGTGATACTTTTTTAATCCATACCTGCTGGATGTTCCCCACTTTGGAAAAATATTGGAGAGAAGTTTTTCAAACATTATAGGTGAGTCTCAATTTAAAATTAGAACCAAATCCCTTAGATGCTCTTTTGGAACTCTTGGAGAAGACAATGTTTTAGAACTCCAATTAGATGTCACATTTTATCCTTTACTTTGTTACTGGCCAGGTGTGCTATTTTGATTAAGTGGAAAGATAATACCCCACCTATTCATGCACAATGACCAAGGGATCCAATACCCTGTTTAAATTTGGAAAAAAACTAGATACACAATACTTCCCCTAATTAAATAAAACACAAATATTGGCACAGACTGGTTACATTTCTATACCATTTTACTATATTAGATATATTTTCTTAGAATCTGACCACATTTAACCAATTGAGTCCTGGATCATTTTAATCTACACTGAGCAATTTAATCATCACTCAGTGGCAATCCTTAAGCTATGTTTCATAGTTAAGCTAAAAATAGAGGCTTAAAAGGTTTGTTTAAAAAGGTTACGGAGACATTAAATTTATAATTTCTTGTTTGAAGATATGTAATGTAATAGGTTTAATGTTGCCTGGTATCAAAAGTTCAGAATCAGAATTTATCATCATGAACACATCACAAAATTCATTATTTTAAATTAAAAAGCAAAGCAGGAAATAATAAAATCATAAGGATGACCTGAATTTTTTGCTTTTTATTTTAAAAAAAGACACCTTTCATTCTCTTGATAATATTTAAAACTTGACATACCTCCAGTTGCTGCTGCAGGCAAATAAGGCAAATTATCAAGTAAAGCTTTTAAAAGAGCTCCTCCAAATCCGAGCTGGCTTGGATCTGCTTTTCCATTACTAAAAGGAATGAAATGAGTCATAAATGCGATGCAAAAATGTATTGAGAAAATATTTCCCATTTAACATCTATTCATTACACTTAAAACAATACTTAAACATAGTTTTCAGGTCTTGTTTTTGGAAACTGAAATTATTTTTCATCTGACCTTATACAAAGTGCAAGGAACCGGGCACACTTGTGAGCTATACTTCGACCAGCCTCAAAGAAGCAAACTCGCACAATTCCAAAAAGTCGTTTCTTGGTTTTTGAGTGTAGACTTTCTTTGCCGTCTCTGAAACTGTATTTGAAAAGTAATAGAATATAAAATGTTTCATTTCACACACATGGCTCCACAGATTTGCATTATTTGACATATGATGTTCTTTTTAAAAACAAGATTTCCCAAGGCTTTGAAAGAGATGGCAATGGAAACAGTAGGTCCTTTCAAACTGCCACGTACAATGGGCAATTTCCACGGCTAGTGATCCAGGCACATGGCTATTTGAAAGGGTCCAACCTGGTCAATCCGGTCACAGTCCAACAGTGGTGATCAGACCACCCAGTAAAACTTACCTGGGTGTCCTCCTCCAGCAATTTGAAAAGGGAAATGGCTGACCTGGTGTCAGTGCTGGGTGAACTGCTACTGCTGTGATTGGGGGTGGAAGGGAGGAGGAGAATGGCCATTACTACAATCCGTGGTGGGGGGAGGGGGGGGAAAAGAGGGAGAAGAAGAGACAACTGCCACGATCGTGGCGAGGGGTGGGGGAGAGAGGCTGATGACATCACCCGGGGGTGGGGGAGGAAGAGGCCACTGCTGCGACAGCTCAATGTGGGACTACGAACCGGAGCGGTGTTTGCGGCAGCTACTGCTCCCACCCCATTCGCAGCAGCTTACCATGACAATGGTTTTTATAAGGGCTTCTTTCAGGGTGGTAGTTAAAACTGGAGATGTAACAAAACTGTGAATTTACTAAAAGTAGTTCCGTATTTGGATCACAGGGTTTCAGGGTGTCAGAAGCAAAGCTGAAACAGTTTTGATAATGTTATTAACCAATGCTCCAGGAATACACAATTGCATGGTACATGTTGGGCAACTACTAGCTTTGGTTCTTGAATCCTGAAAAGAACCAAGTTTTCTTAAGCTGTTTCTGCATTGAGATTGCATCAGAAGGTCAAGATGCAAAATTACAGGATGGTATGGATAAATAAGGTTGGGATAGTGTTGGAATCTAGGGGTTAAAACATTATGAAAGAAATGATTAGTTAATAAGTTTATATTTACTGCATGGTTCAGGGGAAAAGAGGAATGTGATTAAGTGGCAATCACAGCATGGAGCAAAGTTGGCTGAGCAAAGTTGTCTGTTCCCAAAATACAGGGAGAGGAAATGCATAAAACGATTTAGGAGGAATGCTCAAATTGAAGGAGGTGGTGAGTAGTACAGGAGACACAGGCCAGACCAGAACAAAGAATGGCCTGCAAGAAACAAAGGGAATGGAAAACCAGTCTAGGAGGAAGATTAAGGCATGAGGAGGTGTTAAAGAGAACAGCAGAAATTGGCCAGACAGGAACAGAATGGTGATTAGAAATATCTGGGGATGAATTAATTTCTGATCAAAACAACAGGATAGTCTGGCCTGGAGGATTAAGATGGGAGCGCTACACCCCAGATATCTGCAAAACAGGAGATGACTTGTGATAACCCTTATGCAAAAAAATCTAGCAAAGGAAGCCAACTTTTGTTCTGTATGATAATGAAATCTAGCAAAGGAAGCCAACTTTTGTTCTGTATGATAAGGTTGATCTATATAAACTGAGCCAACTGGACAATAGGGGTCAGTCTTGGGGAATAGCTCACTGTGCAGGTGACCTATGAACTAACGATAAACCCAGAGCTCTGTTAAGTTTTATTCTTGTGCTGTGTAATAAATTGACTGTTGTACCGAATACCTTCTCCTATCACTTCATTCAAAGAACACGCTGGACTCAGACCACACATAGACTAAATTAAGAGTAAGGTAAAGCCAGAGTCCGACAATTTGGTGACCCCAACGTGATGAAGATGGAGAAGTGACGGAAGAAAAAGATACGAAACACCAGTCGATTGTGGTGTGGTGATAACAACAAGTGGCCATTCAACAAAGGGAGGTAAGCAGACGCCTGTTTAAACGAAGTTCTGCTATTGGCAACGATAAAATTGTGTGTTGTCACTACTCTGCAAAAGCCCTAGTTAAAGCCAAAGAATAAAGCTTCAGGGGTTAGAGTCCCCTGCAAGAAAAGGGGGTTAGAGTCCCCCTAGTAGAACGGGGTTAGAGTCCCCTCGTAGCGATGTCGAGATATAGGTTTAGACACTTGGCCAAATAGAATAAGGTGTATTGTGCTATAGTTATTTGTTTCTATAGTGTATAATAAGTATCTGTTTAAGAATCGTGTAGTGTATCATAATAGTTTATAATAAGTATTTGTTTAAGGATTGTGTACAGTGTGCCGCTGGTAATAACGTGGGAAGGGTCAAAGTAGATTACACGGTGGCAAAATCCTACCGGGGAGAGACCCAGTGAAGTACGAAGTCTAAAGGGTTAAAAATCGGAACATAAGATGGAAGGAGTAATTAGGGATGTAGGGCAAGAGTTCGGGAAAGACAGATGGGTTCCCCCAGCTTTAAACCGACAGTGGGGAAAAAACAAGGAATCAATTACTGGGAGGATTACCGAAGGGAGAGGAGGTACAGGCTATGGCACGGTACGAACAGATATGGAAAGAGCTGCAGAGTCAGGGGAAGGGACCACGAGGGTTTGAAAAAATCCGGCTGGTAATGTACTTAGTTGAAGCAGAGAGGGAAGCGGCCAAGGAGGTACAGGAACATGAGGCAAAGGGACAAGGATCTATATGGAATAGAAGAAGGCTTAAACAGCAGAAAGAAGCGAAGGAACAGAGAAGGGCAGATTTACACAATATGACATTGGCTTGTATGGCTGTGGAAGCGAACCTTCAACATGATATTAAAAAGGGATCCCATATTACAAAGGAGAAAACGGGGGAGGTTAAGCCGTCAGCCCCGCTATATCCAAAGTTACCAGAGACATTGCCACCACCTTATCCTATTCCCCAGATGCCAACGATGCAGATAAGTGAGGGAATAGTGAATGTCACTGAGTTAACAGGTCCAGAACTACATGAGGCGAAGGAGAGACTTAAGAGAGTTGCGCAGGAGAGAGTGGAGGCAACAAAGGAATGGGTGCACGAAATACAGAACGATACATGTGCAGTAAGGGAAAAGAGTGGGTGCTTGGGAAAAACAGATGAGAGAGAGCTGGGACAAGAAGAGGAGAATAGGAAGGGAAATGACCCAGCGAGTGTCAGATGGGAGCGGGAGAGAGAGCAGAACGAGGAAACTGAAATAGCTAGTGTGAGTGTTGAGAGTGAAGAGGAGGAACAGCCAGTCACGATCAGGGGAAGCATGATCACACACAGAAGACAGGGTCAGGAGAACCCTCGCTCCCCTTTGGGATATGCGTTGCGGGACAGGGAGAAAGTACGGCTTCCAGAAAGGTATAGACAAATGCCGCTAATTTATAAGGGTCCGCAAATTGGGGAAAATTGTCGGACTCTGGCTTTACCTTACTCTTAATTTAGTCATTTGTTTCCTCATTCTCCTTTTCTTGCAGTTTAATATACATATTTGTTATAAATCTTTTGATTATCATTGTATCTGTAATCACATATTCAAGGTTACTTGCCTCTGGCAAACTCAAACTGCTTCCTAATTTATCCTTCAAGTAGGATCTCAATTGGTAATATGCCAGCGCTGTATCTTGAGTTATATTGGGTCCTCTACCGGCACCACCTACGGCTCCTAGAACGCTTCCACCAGCGTTGTCTCCGCTCCATCCTCAACATCCATTGGAGCGCTCACACCCCTAACGTCGAGGTACTCGAGATGGCAGAGGTCGACAGCATCGAGTCCACGCTGCTGAAGATCCAGCTGCGCTGGATGGGTCACGTCTCCAGAATGGAGGACCATCGCCTTCCCAAGATCGTATTATATGGCGAGCTCTCCACTGGCCACCGTGACAGAGGTGCACCAAAGAAAAGGTACAAGGACTGCCTAAAGAAATCTCTTGGTGCCTGCCACATTGACCACCGCCAGTGGGCTGATAACGCCTCAAACCGTGCATCTTGGCGCCTCACAGTTTGGCGGGCAGCAGCCTCCTTTGAAGAAGACCGCAGAGCCCACCTCACTGACAAAAGGCAAAGGAGGAAAAACCCAACACCCAACCCCAACCAACCAATTTTCCCTTGCAACCGCTGCAATCGTGTCTGCCTGTCCCGCATCGGACTGGTCAGCCACAAACGAGCCTGCAGCTGACGTGGACTTTTTTACCCCCTCCATAAATCTTCGTCCGCGAAGCCAAGCCAAAGAAAGAAAGATCTTGAGTTATATTGTACTTATCTTTCATTTGTTCAAAGGATAAGAATCTATTTCCTGAAAAACAATTTTCTATTCTTTTAATCCCTTTTTTTTCCCATTCTCTAAAGGAAAGGTTATCTATTGTAAAAGGGAGTAACTTGTTTTGCGTCAATATTAGTTTTGGTAATTGATAATTTGTTTTATTTCTTTCTAATGAATCTTCTTCCAAATACTGAGGAGATGACGTAATACTGGAGAACTTCTATGTTGTACCAATTTTTCATCCCATTTATATAATATGTGTTCAGGTATCTTTTCCCCTATTTTATCTAATTCTAATCTCGTCCAATCTGGCTTTTCCCTTGTTTGATAAAAATCTGATAGGTATCTTAATTGTGCGGCTCTATAATAATTTTTAAAGTTTGGCAGTTGTAAGCCTCCTTGTTTATACCATTCTGTTAATTTATCTAGTGCTATCCTCGGTTTCCCCCCTCTCCATAAAAATTTTCTTATTATTTTCTTTAACTCCTTGAAGAATTTCTCTGTCAATTGTATTGGCAATGCCTGAAATAAGTATAATATCCTTGGAAAAATTTTCATTTTAATACAGTTTATCCTTCCTATTAGTGTTAGTGGTAAATCTTTCCAATGCTCTAAATCGTCCTGTAATTTTTTCATTAGTGGATAATAATTGAGTTTATATAGTTGGCCTAGATTTTTGTTTATTTGTACACCTAGGTATCTTATTGCTTGCATTTGCCATCTAAATGGTGATTCCTTCTTAAATTTTGAGAAATCCGCATTATTCATAAGCATTGCTTCACTTTTATTTACGTTTATCTTGTAACCCGACACTTCTCCATATTCCTTCAATTTCTTATATAATTCTTTTATTGATAGTTCTGGTTCTGTTAAGTACACTATAACATCATCCGCAAATAGACTGATTTTATATTCCTTGTCTTTTATTTTTATTCCTTTTATATTATTATCTATTCTTATCAATTCTGCTAGTGGTTCTATAGCTAACGCAAACAATAAAGGTGATAGTGGGCATCCCTGCCGTGTTGACCTACTTAAGTTAAATTGCTTTGATACATGTCCATTTACTGTCACTTTCGCTAACGGTCCCTTATATAATGCTTTAATCCAATTAATATACTTCTCCGGTAAACTGAATTTTTGCAATACTTTGAACAAATAATTCCATTCTACTCTGTCAAAGGCCTTCTCTGCGTCTAAAGCAACTGCTACTGTAGGTGCTTTATTTCCTTCTACTGCATGAATTAAGTTAATAAATTTACAAATATTGTCTGTTGTGCGTCTTTTTTTGATAAATCCAGTTTGGTCTAAATTTACCATTTTCGGTACATGCTCTGCTAATCTGTTTGTTAATAGTTTAGCTATTATCTTATAATCTGTGTTAAGTAAAGATATTGGTCTATATGACGCTGGTGAGAATGGATCTTTCCCTTGCTTTAGTATTACTGTAATTATTGCTGTTTTACATGCATCTGGTAAGCTTTGTGTTTCATCAATCTGGTTGATTACTTCCAGGAGGGGCGGAATTAATAAGTCTTTAAATGTTTTGTAGAATTCTATTGGGAATCCATCCTCTCCTGGTGTTTTATTATTTGGTAATTTTTTTATTATCTCTTGTATTTCTACTATTCCAAATGGCTCTGTTAATTTATTTTGTTCCTCTATTTGTAGTTTTGGTAGTTCAATTTTAGTCAGAAATTCATCTATTTTCCCTTCTTTCCCTTCATTTTCAGTTCGGTATAATTGTTCATAGAATTCTCTAAAGTTTTCCTTAATTTCTTTTGGATTATATGTAATTTGTTTGTCTTTTTTCCTTGATGCCAATACCATTTTCTTAGCTTGTTCTGTCTTAAGCTGCCATGCTAGAATTTTGTGCGTTTTTTTTCCCCTAGTTCATAATATTTCTGTTTTGTCTTCATTATATTCTTCTCTACCTTATATGTTTGTAGTGTTTCATATTTTATTTTTTTATCTGCCAATTCTCTTCTTTTAGTTGTATCTTCCTTCATTGCTAATTCTTTTTCTATATTTACTATTTCCCTTTCCAACTGCTCTGTTTCCTGATTATAGTCCTTCTTCATCTTGGTTACATAACTTATTATTTGCCCTCTAATGAATGCTTTCATTGCATCCCATAGTATAAACTTATCTTCCAAGGATTCCGTATTTATTTCAAAATACATTTTTATTTGTTTTTCAATAAATTCTCTAAAATCCTGCCTTTTAAGTAACATGGGGTTTAATCTCCATCTATACATTCTTGACCACCGCCAGTGGGCTGATAACGCCTCAAACCGTGCATCTTGGCGCCTCACAGTTTGGCGGGCAGCAACCTCCTTTGAAGAAGACCGCAGAGCCCACCTCACTGACAAAAGGCAAAGGAGGAAAAACCCAACACCCAACCCCAACCAACCAATTTTCCCCTGCAACCGCTGCAATCGTGTCTGCCTGTCCCGCATCGGACTTGTCAGCCACAAACGAGCCTGCAGATGACGTGGACTTTTTACCCCCTCCATAAATCTTCGTCCGCGAAGCCAAGCCAAAGAAGAAGAAGATACATTCTTGGAGGGATGTCCTCTAGCTTTACTGTCAATATTAAGGGTGAATGGTCCAATAGTATTCTAGCTTTATATTCTGTTTTTCTTACTCTACCTTGCATACGAGCTGATAACAAAAATAGGTCTATTCTTGAGTATGTTTTACGTCTAGCCAAGTAATATGAATATTCCTTTTCTTTTGGGTGTTGTTTTCTCCATATATCCAAAAGTTGCATTTCTTCCATTGATTTAATTATATTTTTGGTTACTTTGTTCTTTCTGTTAATTTTTTCCCCAGTTTTATCCATATTTGAATCCAAATTCAGGTTGAAATCCCCTCCTATTAATATGTTCCCTTGCGTATCTGCTACCTTCAAAAAGATATCTTGCATAAACTTTTGATCTTCGTTAGGTGAATATACATTGAGTAGATTCCAAAACTTAGAATATATCTGACATTTTATCATTACATATCTCCCTGCTAGATCTATTATTTCCTCTTCTATTTTAAATGGCACATTTTTACTAATTAATATAGCTACTCCTCTTGCTTTTGAATTATACGATGCTGCTGTTACGTGTCCTACCCAATCTCTCTTTAATTTCTTGTATTCCAATTCAGTTAAGTGTGTTTCTTGCACAAATGCTATATCAATTTTTTTCTTTTTTCAGTAAATTTAGCAGTTTCTTCCTTTTAATTTGGTTATGTATTCCATTAATATTTAAAGTCATATAGTTCAACGTAGCCATTTTATAATTTGTTTATCTTCCCTTTCCGTTTCTCCATCATTACCTTTCCTCCTTATCCATTTCTGTTTTCTTGTTTTAAACCCTTTATAAGACAACATTCCTAAAACATAAAACATTTTCCTTATTCTCCTATTTAAAACTTCTTTAGCCCCAATCTCCCCTTCCCTTCCTGAGTTGTCCTTTATCCCTTGTCGGACAACCACATCTCCCCTCTCCATTTGGATTTGCGAATTCACTCGCAAGCGTCAGCTGATTTTGCAGTGACCGCAACTCCTCCCCACCCAGCCACCCCCAGAAAAGATTTCACTTTTCATATGTAAGAAAGGTCACTCTTTTAGTTCCCTCCTTATTCCCTCTATTCCATTTCCTTCCCTTATTAATTCTTGTCTATACTATCTAAATTTTCCTCTAAATACGGATACATTCATGTATGCACATTATACATATACACACATATACCTCTTTACCCACATACATATAAATCGTGGTCATTTTTACTCTTATTACATGTCTTCATCTCTCTGGTTGTTTTGTAGTTGTTCTGCAAATTTCCTTACTTCCTCTGGATCCGAGAATAGTTTTTTTTTCCCCCCATAAGATCGTTTTCGATGTATTGAACTCCTTTCTCTTCTTCAGGAGTTCAAAACTTATGTGTCTTTTTAGTTCTCAGTCTTTTGTACTCTCATTACACGTCTTCATCCCTCAGTCTATTTTGTAATTGTTCTGCAAATTTTCGTGCTTCCTCTGGATCCGAGAATAGTCTGTTTTGTTGTCCTGGAATAAATATTTTCAATACCGCTGGATGCTTTAGTATAAATTTATACCCTTTCTTCCATAAAATCGCCTTTGCTGTATTGAACTCCTTTCTCTTCCTCAGGAGTTCAAAACTTATATCTGGATAAATGAAGATTTTTTTGCCGTTTGTACTCCAGTGGCTTGTTGCCCTCTCTTACTTTTTCCATTGTCTTCTCCAGTACCTTTTCTCTTGTAGTATATCTTAGGAATTTTACTAAAATAGATCTTGGTTTTTGTTGTGGTTGTGGTTTAAAGGCCAATGCTCTATGTGCCCTTTCTATCTCCATTTCTTGCTGTAGTTCTGGACATCCTAGGATCCTGGGGATCCAATCTTTTATAAACTCTCTCATATTCTTGCCTTCTTCATCTTCTTTAAGGCCCACTATCTTTATGTTATTTCTTCTGTTATAATTTTCCATTATATCTATTTTCTGAGCTAACAGTTCTTGTGTCTCTATAACTTTTTTATTAGATTCCTCTAATTTCTTTTTTAAGTCCTCTACCTCCATTTCTACTGCTGCTTCCCGCTCTTCTATCTTGTCCATTTTCTTTCCCATTTCTGTTAAGGTCATATCTATTTTATTCATTTTCTCTTTTGTGTTGTTTATTCTTCTTCTTAAATCATTAAATTCCTGCGCTTGCCATTCTTTAAATGACTCCATGTATTCTTTAATAAGAGAAAGTATATCCTTTATCTTGCCTTTCCCTTCTTCTTCTATTTCACTGTACTCTTCCTCTTCTTCTTCCTCTGGGTTGGCCACCTGTTGTTTCTTTGTTGCCCTTTTCTTCTCTTCTTTCTTGTTTTCGTTGTCTTCTGTGGTCTCCTCTTGCTGCAGGTGTTCTGCAGCTGTCATTGCCGGCTGTGGAGATCGACTCCCCAGCTGGTCACCCCTCCCGTCGGTGTGTTTTTTTTCATGCGCGGTTGCGCACTTTTACTCGGCTCAGCGAGCCATTTTTGTAGTCCACTTTCTACCGACCTGAGGGAGCAGGTTTCTCTCTCCACCGCGGGCCTCTTCGAACAGGTAAGGCCTTCTCCTTCTTCTTCCGTTGTCTTGTCTTCCTCTCTTCTTACCGTTGATTTCGATTTTTCTTTTTTCGTCGCCATCTTCTTTCCACCTTTATACTCACTTTTCTTTAATTTTTATTTCTGTGCCTTTGTGTTTTCCTTTGTTTTTTCCAACTTTTCTGGAGAGGGCTGGAGTTCACCGTCCGGCCACTACTCCATCACGTGACTCCCCCCACTCTTAATTTAGTCTATGTGTGGTCTGAGTCCAGCGTGTTCTTTGAATGAAGTGATAGGAGAAGGTATTCGGTACAACAGTCAATTTATTACACAGCACAAGAATAAAACTTAACAGAGCTCTGGGTCAATTGTTAGTTCATAGGTCACCTGCACAGTGAGCTATTCCCCAAGACTGACCCCTATTGTCCAGTTGGCTCAGTTTATATAGATCAACCTTATCATACAGAACAAAAGTTGGCTTCCTTTGCTAGATTTCATTATCATACAGAACAAAAGTTGGCTTCCTTTGCTAGATTTTTTTGCATAAGGGTTATCACAAGTCATCTCCTGTTTTGTAGATATCTGGGGTGTAGCGCTCGCATCTTAATCCTCCAGGCCAGACTATCCTGTTGTTTTGATCAGAAATTAATTCATCCCCAGATATTTCTAATCACCATTCTGTCCCTGTCTGGCCAATTTCTGCTGTTCTCTTTAACACCTCCTCATGCCTTAATCTTCCTCCTAGACTGGTTTTCCATTCCCTTTGTTTCTTGCAGGCCATTCTTTGTTCTGGTCTGGCCTGTGTCTCCTGTGCTACCCACCACCACCTTCAGTTTGAGCATTCCTCCTAAATCGTTTTATGCATTTCCTCTCCCTGTATTTTGGGAACAGACAATTTTGCTCGCCAACTTTGCTCCATGCTTTCATAATGTTTTAACCCCTAGATTCCAACAATAGATCTAAAATTAAACAGGAAGCAGATGTTGGTTTTATTTTTTCTGAAGAGGATTGGTTAGATATCTGTTATGATAGTATAACTGATTCATAAATGCACGTTATGCAATGATTAATTACAATTTTTTACATCAATTATATTTGACACCTGAAAATTTTTTTAAAATTTGGTTTTAATGAAGAAAAACAAAAAAAATGCAAAAGTCATTGCAGAAATGGAAGCAACGGATTCAATATCACAGATAGATTGAAGGCATATCACTTAGTTCATCCCCAATAATAGTGACAAGCGATAGCATCAACATATTGAATGTTACTTTCAAAATGTATTGAATTAAAGAACTGACTGATGGCCTGTACTTACAGTGAATATGTGTTACAAGGTCATCACAAGGGCAGGATCCCCCTTTCAAGTGCCCAAGTTGGCAATTTATCAGGTAGTTCTGGCTGCAATTTGAAAGGTGCACCCATGACCCAGTAATTGCACCCAGGTCCCCAGGAGGGCTCCCTGGGTGCTGCAATTTGAAAGCACCTAGGGGGTGCCCTGGATTCCACGCACACAATTCTTTAGACTTCAGAACATTCCCATGGATTAGAAGGGTAGCAAATTTTATCTCCCATTTAATAGAGCAAGAACTTGAGGGAACTCGAGACCAGTTTTAAAGTTGTACAGTGTGGAAACAGGCCCTTCAATCTAACTTACTCACACTGACTAAAATGTCTCACCTGCTTGTGCTTGACCATATCCCTGTAAATTCATCCTAAACTTGTATTCTTCCAATTTTTTTTCTTAAACAGTGCATTTGTACCTTGCCTCAACCGCCTCCTCCAGCAGCCAATTCCATACACTCACCACCCTCTGTGTTTAAAAAAAAAAATTGCCGCTCAGGTTCCTGTTAAATCTCTCCCCCTCATCTTAAACCCATACCCTCTGGCTCTCAGTTCCCCTATTCTTGGGAAAAGACTGCATGTCACCTGATCTGTTCCTCTTATTGATTTTGTACACCTCTACGAGATCATCCCTCATCCTCCAGCACTGTAAAAAATAAAGTCCTAGCCTGCATAACCTCTCCCTCTGACAGGCTCCAGAGACCTGGCAACATCCTCAGAACTTCTCTGCACCCTCTACAGCTTGATATCTTTCCTGTTGCTATAACCAAAACAGAATATGAAACTCCAAAAGGGGCCTTGCCAACATTTAAACAACTACAACATGACCTCTCAACTTCTGTACTTAATTCTCTGACTGATGACGGACAATGTGCTGAAATCTTTTTGACCACCTGTGCCTGATCTACACATGATGCCTCTTTCAAGGTATTATGCAGCTGTACAGAATCATCCTTGTGAAATTCATCTGAACCCTAACATCAGCACATCCTTTCTTAAATTAGACCAAAACATGCTCTCAATACAGGTTTCACTCAGAGCCCTATAAAGTCTCCACATCACATTCCTATTCTTATGTTCTATTGACCCCTGGCAATGGTATTTATGGAAACTTGCTGCAAGATCAACACAAGATTTCATTTATACATTGCTGCCTATTTCCTCTTACCTGCTCAGTCCATTTGCATGCACTCCTGCCAACCAACATAGAATATCCAACACCAGGCTCTGAGCATGTTCAGTGACAGGACCATCATCTGACTCCTTGCACAGAATATTGAGCAGTTTTTCGTGGAACTCTGAGAACTGCAACATGGCGCACCGTTGCATCCTTTTAAAAAAAAAATTGATAACATCAGGAATTTTTCAAATTTATTGTCAGAGCATATACATGACATCACATTACAACCAAGATTCTATTTTCTGGAAGCAAGGTAGAATTACCACTTATTGGGAATTCAAAAAACCGTACATAGAGTATACATGTTAAATAAAGAACTGTAAACATAACAAGTGTAAACAAACGGACTGCAATACATAGAGAATTTTTAAAAAATCAATAAAGTGCACGTCAGAATCTTTAAATGAGTCCCTGATTGAGTTGGTTGTTGAGGAGTCAATCTAGTGGTGCAAGTCTTGTAGAACCTATACCTCTTTCCTGATGGTGGCAGTGAGAACAGAGTGTATGCTGGATGGTGTCGATCTTTGATGATTTCTGCTGCTCTCCGACAGCAGTGTTCCCTGTAGATGTGCTCAATAGTGGGGAGGGTTTTGCCTGTGATGTCCTGAGCTGTCTCTACTACTGTTTAGAGGGCTTTCCACTCAGGGATATTGGTGTCCCCATTACCAGACCATGATTCAAGCTACTTTTATTGCATTATGTTTGCCATTGTACATTTTATAATTGCAAACGTTAGAACAATTGGCTGAAAAATAATCTACGTATACATTTTGATACACTGGGCAACAATATTATTAAAATCACGAAAAGAATCAGACCTCAAAAAGACTAATCCAAGGTCCAAAACATATTTCGACCTTTCTATTGCACACAAAGTATCAGGTACAGTGGGACTCCCCATCTTTTATTTCCAAAGTTTCAGTGGGTACTCCCAACATTAATTTTCAAAGCATGCCAAGTTGGCAACTCCAACATCATAATTTTAAAATACACCCACATTGATATTTCATGCTCAGCAGGAAGTTGTGACCATTTCCCTCCTCTTCCTTATACAGTCCAGCACTTTGCTACTGATTATCTCTGCCTTTTGTCGAATGATCTACAATACTAACCCTAACCACAAGAGGTTGGACCAGAATTCAACTATTCAGCCCAACGAGTCTGCTCTGCCATTTGAATCATTGCTGATATAATTTTCCTCTCAACCCCATTCTCCCCATAAATCTTTAGCACCTCAACTAATTAAGAGCCTATCAACCTCAACTATACACAATGACTTTTGGCTTCCACAGCTGCCTGTGGCAACAAATTTCACAGATTCTCCATCCTCTCACTGAAGAAATTTCTGCTGACGCCTTTTACTGAGACCATGTCCTCTGGTCTGAGACTCTCCCAGTGTTGGATCCATCTCCACATTCACCCAATCGAGCCATTTGAATATTCGGTAGGTTTCAATGACAGTATGCCTCATCCATCTAAACTCCAACGAGTACAGGGTCATAACCATAAAACACTCCATCCACCTCAACTCTCTCATCCCCAGGATTATTCTTGTGCACCTATGGATTGCTCCAATACTAGGACACATGGGGCCCAAAACTGCTCACAATACTCCAAATATCATCTGACCAAAATTTTAAAAAGCCTCACCATTACATCTTTGGTTTTATATTCTAGTCCACTTGAAATCAATGCTGACATTGCAGAATGCAAATGTACTGAAACAAAGAAGAACAAAAAAGGGCAAAACCCCCTATCAAAACACCAAAAATAAAAATCAATCACCTTTCTTTAGGGATGCAAGTTTTCTTGAATCTTCGGATAGTGACAGAAACTTCCTGCAGCAGATCACAACCTTTAAGATTGTCCGGCTTCTTAGATGAACTGGCAGACTCTGTTGCTTTTGAGGTGGATGTTTTTTCCTGTTAAAGGCAATAGGTTTACAAGTGTACCAGCAAAAGAACAGACATCAACTGTCCCTGAAAATTCACATGTCGTACAAATACATTGTCAAAGAGACCATTCTTCTACCTTTCCTGCTGTAACTTTGGCAAGTAATGAAGCAAGAGTGTGACTCTTGCTGTTCTGTGGCTTTGAGGCTTGCATTCTCATGACTGGTCTTATTCCACTCCCATTAGATTTCTCTTCACTTGCCTTCTCCTTGGCTGACCTGATGTGAACCAAAAATGACCGATATTTGCCACCAGCCATGCCTGCTAAGAACCAAAGATAAATAATGTTAAGTTTACATCAGGAAAATATCCACTTCTTAATCACTGGCTAGCCATTTGGCTTTCAAAAGCAATCTAACTCTGCTGTAGTCTCATTTGTGAGAGGGTGTCACAGAGTCGAAAAGTACAGAAACAGCCCTTCGGCCCATCCTGCTCACTGCACTTCCCAGCACTATTCTGATTTAGCGGTATTAGGTCCTAGCCTTTTATGCCTTGGTGATTCAAGAACTGTCCTTGCCTAGATGCTTCTTAAATAGTTTGAGAACATCTGCCTCCACCACCTCCAGAGGCAGCCCATTCCAAACCCCACCCTTCATTTGGTGAGAGAATTGCCCTTCAAATCCCCTTAAATTTCCAACCTCTCACCCTATTCCCATAGGCACCCTCCACCTTGAAAAAAAGAATTTGTATCTAACCCCCTCAGAATTTAATGGGCAACGAGCATTAGCCTTGCAACCGTGAGAAAACAAACTCATTTTCTCCTCTTTACCTTAATGCTCCAACCTGCACCACATCCTGGTGAATTTCCTCTCCACCGTCTCCAACCAAATCTTCCTATTACTTGGTTTATCATAGTAGCTCACCCTAGGTGTGGTCAAACCAAAGTTTTGCTGATTCTCAATTACAATCTTTATTCGTTTTGGCAGGTGCAACAATATTATTAAAAGCAAAATTTATATGTTCTACTGTTGTCAGAGCTATCACAACATTTTACAAGGAAATGTATGAGCTGAACTCCTCCTTTCTCATGAGGAAATAGGAAATATTTCTGGTTTGCACATCAAATCTGTTATGTTCTCAACAAAATGTGTAACACATGAAAGTACTGGAAAAGCTCAGTCACAGTTTCATGCATGACATGAAACCTTAGATCTCTCTGAACTTCTTACAGCTCATTTTACATTATTCTTCTTCTTTGGCTTGGCTTCGCGGACGAAGATTTATGGAGGGGGTAAAATGTCCACGTCAGCTGCAGGCTCGTTTGTGGCTGACAAGTCCGATGCGGGACAGGCAGACACGGTTGCAGGGGAAAATTGGTTGGTTGGGGTTGGGTGTTGGGTTTTTCCTCCTTTGCCTTTTGTCAGTGAGGTGGGCTCTGCGGTCTTCTTCAAAGGAGGTTGCTGCCCGCCAAACTGTGAGGCGCCAAGATGCACGGTTTGAGGCGATATCAGCCCACTGGCGGTGGTCAATGGGGCAGGCACCAAGAGATTTCTTTAGGCAGTCCTTGTACCTTTTCTTTGGTGCACCTCTGTCACGGTGGCCAGTGGAGAGCTCGCCATATAACACGATCTTGGGAAGGTGATGGTCCTCCATTCTGGAGACGTGACCCACCCAGCGCAGCTGGATCTTCAGCAGCGTGGACTCGATGCTGTCGACCTCTGCCATCTCGAGTACTTCGACGTTAGGGATGAAATATACTCTTGTTTTATACCCCTCTGTGACCGTCACAGTTTGTCTTCAATTGTTCTCTTAATTTTGAGCACCTCAGTTAGGTCTCCCTTTGGACTCCTCTGCTCAAAGGAAAACATGCCCAGTCTATGCTTTCTGCACACTCCATCCCAGGCAATGTCCTGTGGCATCACCTCTCTGCCCTCTCTAATCACCAGCGTCTGCAAACTTCACTGCCTATCTTCAATTAAATACGAGGATAACAAAAAAAATTGATGCTAATGACACAGTCCCCAAATCAAAATATAAATCGACGAAATACAATGTAAAATTACAGTCAACATCGCAGCTACAGAATCCCTTGGAGCCCAGGATGAAACATCTTATCCTATTCACATCTGAATTTAGCACACTGTCATTTTCTACTAAATCCAACTTGATCTTACCTTTGATTAGCTTGGGACTAGTCAGTGTTAACATTCCAGCATGTCCTGAAAGATCCAGGCCACTGGCCAACCAAACAGGTCCACATAATATATCTTCCTTGTGTTCCTCAAGAAACTGACATAGCCTAGGACCTTTTCAGGATTGAAATGGAAGGCTCAGTTGCACATATTTGCACTGTAATACATTTAAAATAATTCTCATACAAAAAAAAAGTTTACCACAGAAAATGCACAATAAAATTCCCACCAATTTAAACTCCACTTTCTGATGAGGCATTTAGTAACACCCAAAATCACCTTAGAATTTGTTTATCAAAAAGCAAGGTCCCATCCAATCACATGCTGAAATGATGATGACTGCTACTGAACCTGCAATCTACTAACTACCAAATTCTTCCTCTGGAGAACCGAAACTTGTTGAGCCTTTGGGGTAGAACGCAACAAATTTCAACAGAGAAATTTGCAATTATCTTTGGTCATTTCCTGGAATGCACGTTTAATAAAATAAAGGACCTTTGCAATATTTTATAGAAGGCTAATTAAAGAAAGCGAGAGTACTCAAAGTATTCAAGTTCCATGTTCAATGCCAGTCACTGGAGTACTTTTCTTGATTAGAGTATTTCGCACATCAGCTCCATAGAAAAGCTTCAGGACATTGAAGTGTAATTTGGTTAACTCCTAAAAGAATGAAAACCAGGTCTACTACAAGTAAAAGAAAACATTGCTTGGAAATGGAAATAAGGGAAGAAAAATGTTTTTAGGGAAACATGATTCTTGGATTCCAATTCTTGTGTTTTGAAAGAGCAGGAAGTTACTCAATCTTTCTCAACTATTTCATGTACCAAACTCTCTGACAGTAAGATTTCTATCTGAAGCAAGACTTTTCACATTTAAAATTAAGTTGAATGGGAAAAGAAACTTCACCATGCAGCTACAGCATTGGTATGTCATCTAAAATGGTGCAATTCATAAATTCAAATTTAATTTCTTTAAAAATTTTGATTTTTTTTTCATTTAAATTTTTTTTAGATATACAGCACAGTAACAGGCCCTTCTGGCTCCCGAGCCGTGCTGCCCAAATACGGCAATTAACCCAGAACCCATAAATTTTTGGAAGGTAGGAGGAAACCAAAGTTCCCGGAGGAAACCCGCAGACACAGGGAGAACACACAGACTCCTTACAACGAAGTCACTGTCGCTGTAATAGCATTGCGCTAACTACTAAGCTAACCATGTCACCCATCTACCATTACTCTACCTTCCATTACTTACAACAATGTTGTTGAAACTTTAAACTGGTTTCACCAGAATAACGAGCCGAATTAATCATCTGATAATTCTTCTTTGGCTTGGCTTCGCGGACGAAGATTTATGGAGGGGGTAAAAAGTCCACGTCAGCTGCAGGCTCGTTTGTGGCTGACAAGTCCGATGCGGGACAGGCAGACACGATTGCAGCGGTTGCAGGGGAAAATTGGTTGGTTGGGGTTGGGTAAGCTAATAATGCACAATGGCATTGAGAACCGCTTTTCTCTATTGAAGATCAGGGAAAAACTCATTTAGTTTGTACCTTAAAAGTAAACCACAATGAAAATCATAAACCCTCCATGTAACACCTCTCCTATATTTTGTGAAAGAACTCCTTGAGGCATAAAACTTTTCACATTAACGACAAGTTGAAAAAGGAGACAATGACAGACATGACAATTAATATTGTGATAGCTTGTTGCTTCTGCCTGATGGGCACAATTAGCGTAGCAGTTAGCACAACACAGTTACAGCGCCAGTGATCGGGACTGGGGTTCGAATCTTGTGTAATCTATAAGGATTTTCTATGTTTTCCCTGTATCTGTGTGGGTTTTCCCTGGGAGCTCTGCTTTCCTCCCACCATTCAAAACGTAGCAGGGATGGAGGCCAATTGGGTGTAATTGGGCAGCACAGACTTGTGGGCCGAAATCGCCCGTTACCATGCTGCATGCCTCAACGTTAAAAAAATAAATTACATTTTGTGGAATGTAACAATTACAGCTACAGTTTTAAATTAAAATATTGTTGTCCTTTTTTTTTAAAGAAGAACATTTTAAGCAAACCTTGAGACTCATCTACATCCATGGTGTACTGTAAGTCTTCATTTAAATCAACATAAGATCTTCCATTCCTCTCGACCTCCACATGAGATGCTGGCGATAAAGGAAATGAGATCTGCTTGTCAACTGCAGACTCTGCAATAAATAAGGAATGAATGATTTCAACTATAAACTGCCACCAATTTACTCCAAATCCTCGATCAAGTTACCATCAACCTGCAAAGAAACTACTTCTTACCCAAATGAAGATAATGAAAGGGAAAAAGATTCTTAAAGCAACTACGGTATTATCTTTTCTCCTTCCTCCACCGGCAATTTATTTTAAAAGAATGTTATGAAAGAATTTAGGCTAAAGAAAAATTGTTTTTACCATCACATTTACATAGGAACATAGGAAGTAGGAACAGGAGAAGGCCAAAAATGGCCCATCGAGCCTGCTCCACCATTCAATACGATCATAAACATAAATTTATGTTTAAAAAAAAACTTACCAGTGACTTTACCCAGTCCCGGTGCTTTGTTTTTCAGTAAAGTAACTTGAATTTGTGGAATGTTTGTGATACTTGAATTCAAGACAAATTTGAAGTCCACATGTCCCACCATACAGGCTTTGGGCAAAACCAGTTCAAAAACATGTTCCTCCCAACTGGAACTACGCACAAAAAGAAAACAAAAAACAATAACACACACCACACAAGAGTGTGGAGATGGAAATTAAATTGTTAAATGCTGATATCTTCTGAAGAAAAAAATAAATTACACAGATATGAAAATTCTCTCATTCCAAGTCCTCATCCATCATAAAGTTCTCATTTACATTGATGTGTCATGGTAGTCATTCTATTCTCCCACATGTTCCGTTCAACTCCCCACGCATTCTAACACTCACTGCTCAATGCAAGCAATTTACAGTTGGCAATTTAATGCGAACCCTGACCGAGCGCATTCAGCCTGTGGACCCCTTTTTCCTCTTTCCGGAATTGAAATGGTTTTCAGATCAAAATGGAACACACCATTAGAAGACGAAAATCTTTTTCAGTGAAAGATGTGCTTCGCACACTTGACGAGATCAAGAATAAAAGTCAAACTCAAGTTGCACATGACCTCGGCACACCTGAAATCAACACTTCACGGCTGGAAATCTCAGGAAGATAAGTGACATGCGTCGCTTTGGAAAGTTGAGGAAGAGGCGGGACTCGAGGCCAAGCGCATGAAGACAGGTAAAGATGTCGTAAATCTCAATGACTCCCCGTACGAGTGGTTCACTCAAGCACTCTCAGAGGCCTCCCAATTTCTGGGCTTATTCTCAAAGTTCAAGCTGAGAAGTTTGACCAGCTGATCAACAGAGAAACCTCACGGTTCAAAGCTAGCAATGGACCAGTTTAAACGCCGTCACAAGATTTATCAAGTGTTAGTGTCTGGAGAAATTCACTCAGCCAACAGTGCCGCTACCAGCGAATACCTGGTAGAACTAAAAACTTTTTCCAAAGAATGTGGCTACGTCGAAGAACAAGTGTACAGCTGTGACAAAACAGGCCTCTGCTACAAAATGATGCCCATCGAAGTGAGGGGTTTAAACAATGCAAAGATTGTGTGATGTTGTTTTGTGTTAACAAGACTGGAACCCACAAGTTAAAACCACTCATGACTGGCAAATTTCACTCACCCTGCTATTTCCACCATGTCAACATGAAGTCATCATCATTCGAGTATGCGCATAGCAGCAATGCTTGGATGACCAGTGTCGTCATTCAGGATTGGTTTTACGTAACCTTTGTCCCTGCTGTCCACACTTATTTGCGTAAGCAAAAGCTAGAACTCACAAAGCTCTTCTTTTGCTTGACAACCGTCCTGCCCACCCGCCAGTTGCCAACCTATTAAGTCACGATGGAAGGATCCAAGTTTCTGACCTCCCAAAGAAACCTACATCCAAGATCCAGGCCCTAGATCAGGGGATCATCGTGTTCCAGCAGAATTACAGGCATGAATTCATTCGTAGAATTGTAGGTGAATCAACAACATTGGAAGACCATCTGAAAAGCCTGAACCTTAAAGAAGTTTGTCACTTAGGTGGGAAGGGCTGGGCAGCAGTCAGCTCCTCGTGTGTGGAAAAATGCTGGGAGAAGGGTCTGGGTCCAGCCTTTTCATCACAAAAATCCACCAAGGAAAATGATGATGAGCAAGAATTCTAGAGCTTCACAGATGAAGAGGTGGATGAGAAGCAGAGCTTGTTTCAAATTGGCAAAGATTTTCACCAGTGGTACCTTGCCAATTACGAATGCCTGACATATGAGCATCTGATAGACTCTGAAATTGTCCAAAACATTACTACAGCACCAGTTCCCGAACCACAGGAGGATGACAACGAGGAGCCTCCACCCCCAAAAGCATCTGAAGCCATTGAGTACCGTGAGCTAGGCTACATTGGCTGGACACCCAGGACGTGGACCACATAAAAATCTTTCAGCTCAGAAACATTTTGGATTTCGCTCACTGCCAGTGACATGCTGCATTCAGGCAAACAAGATTTTAAGAAATAAAAAGATGATTGTAAGAAATAAAAAAGATGATTGCAAGTACAGGTATTGTATATGTGTTTTTTTTTAAATGCTGTTTTCGTGACCCTGATTTAGCACAACACTGCTTTTTCCGCCCTGAGCCATCGCGTTATAACAGGGTTCAAATGTAGTTTCAATCCCCAACTGAAAAAGAATGATCGGAAACCATAAAAGCCACATGTAACAATTCACAGTGATATTGAACCATCAAGATATGCAGAAATCTGTAAATTTATCCTAAAAAACATGGCATCGACATACAGCTTTACCGAGGGAATAAATATGCACACAGACTGGAGAGCTTTACCTATCTGACTGCAGCTTCCAGGTGCGAGTGTGCTGGGCTGCATCTCCGTGGTGTTGCTGGTGTAGGTGTTGTGGATGTCGCCTCTGCTGTTGCTCCTGCTGAACCTCCACCCAACACGGAGGGACTGTGGCTGAAAACCTCGGGGTCAATGTCTCAAATCTGGTTAGTTCCACCAGTGATGTTAATACATCTGCTGAGAAAGGCCGATCCACCAACAAATCGACTGCTTTACATTAAAAAAAAAGTAAAATCTAAAGTTAATTCAAATTTTTCCCAATTATCCCATAAAAGAATTAATTTTATCTAGCCACAAATTAATAGCACTTATTAAAGAGATTGGAACGCCATAATTTCATTCAAAGAAAATGGGAATAATTTCATGAACAAAACATTAAAATCATGCTCCTGCCATCAGGATATTTTCCCCTGTGCTTAATCAACCATGTAAACATTAAAAATGATAATAGACAACAAAATTAAGTATGGATACATATTTATGCGAAAAAAGTGTTTTTCCACTTCGAATAGTCAAATTTTTTAAATTACTTACTATATACAGATGGAAAATGTTCTTTTTTTTCTTCTATCAAAGCAATAATAGTCCTTAGTTAATCTATATTGAATGTGATTACCGAAAGCATCATCTGATCATTAAGGACAGATTCCAATTTGCTGTGGTAATGCCAAAACAAATTACTAGACTAGTAATCAAGGCTCAAATTAAAATCCCATAGTGGCAATTATGGAATTTAAATTCAAGTTTTTAAACTTTGGAAAAAAACATCTCGTCTCTGTTGAATAACCACAAAAATGCCAAATTCTCAGACAAACACATTAGCTTATAACCTTCAGGAAGGACATTTATCACCCTTAATGATCTAGCTAGCGTCTTAGTACAAGGGCATTTAGAAATGGGCCATCAATGCTGGCCTATCAATGATGAATTTGCCAGCTATGTGCATGTAATGGAAAAAGTATCCCATAATTTGATAACATTCAAGTAATATTCACTACAAATATTTGCTGAAGTAAAGGTTTTCCTGTGTATGGTCATAGAGTCTAATAAACCTTTCAGGATGCTCGCTTACAAGAAGGAAGATGCAGAGTAAATTCAACATCTTGGGATTTTCACCAATCTTTGCTGATGTGTCATTTTTGAGATGTGTTAAAACGTGTCTCCCTTAACAGTTTTTTTAAAAAATTACGGGTTTGGGAATCTATGCTGAAGAAAACAAATGTCTCATGTATAATGGCAACAATGCCTACAATGGCAGACTCGGAAATATTTAGAAATTACATTAAAAGAAATCATTGCAGCAGAAATGTGGTTTCTCAGAAGAATGCTATGCATATCATACAAGGACAGGATAACAAATGAAATTCTATAAAGAATGAAAACAAACCTACATTACTAAAAGAATCAGAAAACAGCAATCAAAATTCTTTGGACACATCATGCAAAGAGAACATTTAGTTATAACTGGAAAGCTGGAAGGAAAAAGAAGCCGAGGCAGACAGGGAATGAAAATGATAGAAACGGGAGGCAACAACTACAATTTGGAGGGTCAGAGACTGCGGTGGATGGAGAGACATGATTGCCCACGACCAACGGCAGGGCATCTGAATGACATTAAATTAATTTTCAGCCATCAGCTCTCCATAATTTTCCACTCACATCCAAACAACTTCTCATTTACATTGAACTTAGTAACACTAAGTTATTCCTTTCTTGTCGAGGTAACCTTAGAGTTGCAAACATTTGATGCAGTAAGGAAGGCAGTAATTTTTGCCATTGCGCCACTGGCTTGGATTCACGAATCTATTTCTCACAACAAACAATCACTCTCTGACCAGAAAAATATTCACTACCAAAATTTTTCACCGCCTTTTGAAATTACAAATTTCCCTTTCTGTTAAGTTTTCCATAATGGCATGCATATAACCTAAACAGAGGAATGGTTGTATTCCCCAATTACAGGTCAATTCCATTCACTTTCCTATTAACATTCCAAACAACATTAAAAGAAGTCACTATAAATAAAATGCTGTAATCAAAATTCTCTGATGCATCTCAACTATGGCAAAGTGCTTTACACATTAGGTACTGAGATTTCAGTTGGAAAATGTTGCTGTCATTTGGTACAGCTAGCATCCAAGAATAGTTAAGTGAAAAATAATTAGGCATGGTTTTAGAATAGATTCACTACAGAACATTGGCCAAGATGCTCAAAAGGGTGGAAAACAGACTAAATTATTCATTCCTTGCCAATTCTATAATCGCTGATTATCCTGCAAGGAATGAAGGTTTTAAAATAGTATTGACATTGTCTGGCATTTGTTTGTTTCATTATGTTTAGATTTGGAATCCAATTTCCCAGCTATTAAAATTCTTACCAGCAATCCCAGGACTAGAAGGGTTGGATGTGTGTCTACTTCCTTCAGACAACTGGTCTATTCCTTTAGAAAGGTTGCCATCCACAAATATATCGGTTTCATCTGCATCATCAGAACTCCCTCCAATCTGAAGGAAGTGAAGCTCTCCACCTTTTAGAAATAGAACTCATTAGATCACATTCTCTAGTTCAACTTCCTAAATTGAGGGGATGTAGGTTAATTGGGTGTAAATTTGACGGTGCAGAATTGTGGGCCAAATAAAACTATTTGAAAATAATAAGTGCCAAAGGAGCCAAGAATTTGCTTTTCTGGAACAATACAGCACCCATCCAGTCCTCCTCATATGCATCACTTTACATGAAGAAAGAATTAAGGCATCAAGTTGGAGACTTTTGAAATGACTGAATTTTGTTTAACTACTTCTTTTCCATCTTTATGTTTTACGAGGGCACAATCAGAAGATGTGTTATGGCTGCCATTAGAGAATGCATCAGATGATGTGTAATATTTGAATGAGAGCCATTTCCAGTTCAAGTCCATGATCTAAAGCAGCCATTCTCAATAGGCGACGCAACACATAAAAGTAAAAGCCTGGCTTTCTTTTCACCTCACGAGACATGATTTTTTTAAAAAAATGGAACAGTAGGAAAGTAGTACGGAATAAACCAAAACGTAATTGCTTCATCACAGGGAAAGGAACCCATAAATTTGAGCAGAGTCCTCAGTGGGTGGGGGGGGGAGGTGGCGGTGGCATAGACAAATAAAAATTGAGAATGGATGGTCTAAAGTCAAAGACCTTTTAATGCAACTGCCAAAGAAACAACTTGGGCTAGGAATGAAGGCAATGAGGCACAGAAGTGGAATGGAATGGAAACAAATTACCTCCACCTTATTACCACTACTGCTTGAAACTAGTTGAGGAGCTGGACAAACCTGGACTATTCATCAATTATACTGTATGAGAGAAATAAATCAAATTTCTATTCTAATAATAGGAACAACTTGAAAACCAAACCAAAATCAGATAAATAACATATTCAAACAATTAAAAATCTTAGATATATGCAAGATTTGTTGCCGATACCAAAGAGAAAATGCAAGACAGCAGTCAGCTTCTTAAAATATAAAATATATAAAACTCTAATTCAGTCATATTTATACTTTCAAACTCCCATCTGTTGATAGGAGTTTGAATACAGTTTGAGCACACATCACGATACCCAATTACCAGAAAAGTGAGCCTGAAATATTTTAAACATTAAATCTGAAACTAAATATAAATATTAGACCTAGGAAAGTTTGAAACTCGCAAAGAAATAAAGAAATCACACAGCCTATCCAAAGAGTTATCTGAACCCATTAAACAATGTGATCAAGGTCATGGATCAAATTAATATAAAAGTATTGAATGAGATGGTTAAAGCATAAAAGTCCCAATAAACCAAGAACATCAAAACATCCAGTGTTTCAGTTGAAATAAAACTTTAAAACCTTATGTTACTAGAAAAGTGAGCCTGACCTATTTTATGCATTAAATCTGAAACTAAATACAAATATTAGATCCAGGAATATTTCACATTCAGAGTGGAAAAATTCACACGTTAAAACATGCTCTTAAAGAATTAAAATTTTCAATGAGACGAAGTTGTGATGAAGGTGTTCTTACCATATGTGCAAGCGCAAAGTCTGTCTGTTCCAGAACAGTACACAACTGATATAAAAGGATCTAGTTCATTACTGCTTTCTTTTCTAGGTGGTTCCACCTTAACTAACGTTTCAAAGTTTGAGAGATCTAAAATTTTTATAAATCCTCCCTGAGTAGTAACTACTAAATGCCCCAGATTGGAAGCATCAGATTTCTTTTCTCTCACAATCCCATTTCTTGAAGTCAATGGAGCTTCATCTATTATTTCCTCGCAGTCGTCATCTCTACTATCCAACACATCAGGTGGAAGTAATATTAGTGAGGTAATTGCATCCTGTGGATCCTTGATATGTTGGACTTTAATTGGTTGCTCTTCTAAAGTTACTATACGCATGCTATAATTCATCTTGTAAAGCAGAAGATAACCACCACTCAGAATTCTTTGCTCAGTCTGGATTATCAGTGGAGTTTGTGGGTCAGTAGGTGACTCCTCCTGAAGAAAACCAATGTCTGCATTAATCCCAATGGTTAGGTTGGATTCTAATTCTCCTTTACTTCTATTACATAATGCAGAATTTAATTTGTTTAAATTATTCAAGGCCTCTACTTGACTTATTGCACTCAGGGATGTTACAGGACAAGTCCTTAGTCCTATCAAAAGATGAATTCCATCAGCACAGGGTGTGATAGAGTCAATATGGAGATTCTCCTCTTCAGTAAACTTTGGCAGCCGCAGACAATGTACAAGGGCACCAGGTTTTGGAACCATCGAGCTCCATTGATCAGAGTCTACAGAGGAAAGATTAGCTGCAGCATCAGCGAATTGTTGAATGTACGTCATGGGTGGGTCCTGCAACAACAGCTGCTCTTGGCTATCTAATTCCATTTCTATGATCTGTGGAACTGTGAAACCTTCGTCATGTAAACCTTTACTCACCAGATTATTCATTGGTGCAAAAACTTTACCTGCTTTTTCGTCTGATTCTTTAATGCTATAGAGCAACAATAGAGGCAAAGTCCTTTTCACTATTGGTGAACTTAGCTCAGAATTACTGCCAGATTCATTGTCCACAGTCGCTTGGTCAGATACACTTTCACCTCGAGTCCTGCCTAAAGAGTCCAAAGACCTCTGGGAGTGAGTACTAATAGGCGAAGAAGCGGCAGATTTGTAAGATAATAAAACTCCTGCTAATAAACATGGAAAGGGAATGTTCTGCTGCTCAGTCTGGTTCTCTTTTGTTTTTTCACTCTTATTATTAACAGCTGAGGTGTTGGCACCCAGCTCCTCCAGATCCTTAACAGTATCCTCGAGAACATTTGCCACTATTTCCCACTGAAGTTTTTCAGGCTGTTGGAGAATGCTCAGGGCAGTCACATCTATACTGATGTCCATGCTGCATTCCTTCTGAGACGTTTGCCCTAATAAAATAAGATTTTCACGTTAATATAAAAAAATCTACACTTCTGCCAGATCTATCACCCCAAATTGGTAACATGGTCATAACACATCAAAACAAAACCAAATAGAACTATCAAATCATCATTTTATCCTTAATTTCTGAGGTTAACCTGCAATCTGATCTCCCCCTTCTTCCTGAGGAGAAATTGTGCAATTCCCTCACAAACAACTTGCACTATGTCGTACTGCTCCGAAGAATGTCCTGCATATTGTAAGGTAAAACATCATGAGATGGGAATGTGTAGGGAGTTACCCTGTACAGGGCAGTAACAAGAAGGGGAGGTGTCCTTGTACTCCTGTTAGGTAAAACATCATGAGATGGGAATGTACAGGGCTGTAACAAGATGTGAATGCATCCTTGTACTTACAAGATAAGAGAGACATTGATGGATTGAGAGGCAGGAAGCTAGCAGGGAAAGGATAGCAACAGTTTTAGTCATTGGACAAGTAATGATATGATGATGTTCTAAGCACATATCCAAGGGTATAAAAAATCACCATTTTGCTGATAACGGCAGAATGCATTCTCCGACTAACTTTGTTGGTCGCAAGTGTTACAATCCGGTAATAAAGAACAAAGAACCCTGATTTCGACTCAGCCTGGTGTTTGTCTCACTCATTCATGAACAAAGCAGACCTAACAATATGTACCAATAATTTCTCATCCTGAACCCATATGCCACAAATGTTTGCCAAATGACATGTACACAGTACAAATCAGCTATCCATTTTCCACAACATCCAGATTCATTTTGCAATAAACCTGGTGTGTTTTTGCTCCCTATTTAACAACTTTCTCAGCAGCCGATTTCACTGCTGTTGACCCAGTAGAGCTGAGAACAGAGACATTCCGCAGGGTTCATCTACGAACAGCCCTGTACAAGCCTGCAGAAAGGGCTGGGGAGGTCTATGCCCAAGATGGAGGTACCAATGCTTTGCAGCACCCATGAGAGTAATGGGCTCCTGATCAGCAGACTGGGGCAGAGCACCAGAGGTGGATCCATGGACATAGTTTCTGAAGGGACTTTGCTTCTTTCCTTATTGATAAGGGTGTAGATTAGTGACATCTTCTTGTGGCTTTACAGCAAGCAAAAGTTAACAGACTTGTGTATTATGTACGTGACAATAAAGGAATCTTGAAATTTAAATGCATCAATCTCTCTCAAAAGGCAATGAAATAAGCACATAGGCTGTGGGTGGAGGGAAAACATTATACAGAACAATCAGGTAATTTCCCCTGTTCTTTATCCAAGAACACCACAGGATCTCCTCTGCTGGCCCAGAGGACAGGCAGCTGAAAAATGGTACATCCAATAGTGCATTATCCCATCATTACCACACTACATTGAGATAGTATTCTGATACAAAGGCAAAAGGACCATCAATGGAGTTTTGAAATTCACAAGAGGGCACCTCATTTTTCAGATGACCTTAACTTGGAATGGAATTTAACAGTATTTTCTTTGTGGATTGGTTTTAACATGGTTTCCAGATGATCATGAAAGCTCATGTGCGTGACTATATATCTTTCTAAGCATCTTTCCACATATCTTTGCAATTTATGAATCACAAATGCAATTAACATGTTTCTAATAAAATTACTACAAATAATTTTATTTTTGCCTCCTGAGTGATAAAGACAATTCCAGCTCAAGATTCCAAAGTTTTCATGGTTAGTCTGCTGTACTAAAATAACACTGGTAGGAATGAGCACTGATTGAGCATAATGCACCATTTTTTTTTTAAGTAATGACAATCGATGGAGGAAGTGACCCAAATTTATTCATACCTGTAGCTGAATCTGTTCTGGAATGTTCTTCACTGTCAGAATCTTCCAGCTGATCATCACTATATTTTAAGAAACCAAACATATCAATAAAGTTCATTCCAATGCTAAAACAAGGAAAAATTAAAGTTTTCTGGAGTTTACCATGACATTAGCCCAAGGCAATGGTTGATAAAGTACAATTTAAACATTTATGCCAGTTCATTACCTGTCACCTTCTAGTTTTGGTATATCGGAACAACTGGAGGAATCTTCCAACCATGCCAGTGCTGGCCTCTGGGATTCACTACCTGTCCCATGTTCCACCCCAGGTAGTGAAATCAGCCTCAAAATTGCTGCATCATATGGATTGATGTCAAATTTCAAATGAACCTACATTTTAAAAATATAGAAATGGGTCTCAGATGCATAAAAGGTAAAATTATGGCACACAAGAACTCCAATCCCCATGGATAGAATGCAAGTTTAAAAAAAACTCTCTAATATGGTTAACCATGCAAAGTTTTAAGCAAATGCTACATGGTTTCTGTGAAAGGAATGTCATTATAAGTTATTCACAGAGTAGCTGGTATCAAGTTTATCACATTACACCTGGCACAATGAAAAGGGCTCTTCAACTAGAAGTTTGAAGTAAAATAGAAAGGCCGGAGACACTGTGATTGCAGTAAAAACACGGAGATGCTGGAGGGACTCAGCCTGTCTCACAGAGTTCATAGGAGGTCAAGATACACTAGCAAGGCTTTGGGCCTGAGCCTTTCCTCAACGCCTGCTTTATTTTTCAAAATGTGCTTCACTGAGCAAGTTTAACAGGCAAAGATTAGGCAACTAAAATAGCAGTGACGTTTCTACAAGTAGATGGCAAAAAGATAGGAAAGACTCCCCCTACTCTTTGAGATAATTCCATGGGATTTTAAACTTCTTGAGAAGACTTTCAATGAACATTCATCCTCCTGAAATCCAAGCCAACTATTTGTTCTCATCTCCAGACAGAACACAAATTCACAATCTTCCACCTCCATAGCTGAAAGGCTGTCACAGAATCATAGCTGATGCCAGGAACACATTAAATCTACCCTGAAGTTACAAGAATAAAAGCTTTCTATAGAGTAAAGTAGAATCTAATGTTTGTAAATGCTGGGAACATGTCAGGAAGTATCCACAGAAAGCAAAACAGAGGTAATCTTTTAGATCAAATCTCTTTTATGGGAAAATTCTGATGATTGGTTATTAGCCCTAGATATTAACCATTTCCAAAATGTTCTTTCATTTTAGATTTCTAGGCTCCCAGTGACACTGGGCTGTATGTGACTAGCTACTAATATGAGTGGCATAAATAGAGATACTTCCACATGAAGCATCACAATGGTTATCCCCCACTTAGTTCACATGAATGATTTCTGCATCCAAGCTAATATAAGAGTAAAAGATGGTGTGAAAAAGGCAGTGATGACAGAAATGGGAAATTTTCCGTCGCCATTTAACCCAAGGATAGGCAAGTAACAAAAGAGCAATTGATAGGTATACGAGAGCAATTAATGTTCGGAGAGATGAATTTTAAAAGACGTACAATGCCAACACAATGAAGAAAGACCAACATCCTGTCCAGTTTTGCAATCATATACCAATGATCACATCGCCACAGCCCATCATAATTTCACAAACCGAACAAGCAAGTCTTAAGGAACAACCTCTTAAAAGTCATGAACACATGAAAATATACCTTCATTATTTTAGAAACATCCCATACATATATCTTGCCACGCCTTGTTGAAGCAGCTAGGAAATGGGGGCAGCTTCCAAAGCCAACACATGCTATTCGATCGGGAACATCTATGCTGGGAAACTGTGCTGGACTTGTTGCCAAAGTTATGGACAGCGGCACATTTTGAGTGTGTTCACCTTTCACAAATGGACAGTTGGGAGAATGCCGCTCATGTTCGGACCTAAGTTGATATAATTAATAAACAAAAATTAAAAGTTGTAAAGAAAACACATACAACTATCATTTTGAGAAGCTTGATCAAACTATTTCAAAAGATTCAACTCGAGCATTTTTTATTTATTTCAGATGGCAGCAGTAATATTTGCTGCCTACAATCCATGTAGTTCACTTGCAGAAGTTTAGCAGTTAACATCAAGCAACATGAATGGCAATGCCATATAAATAATGACTTTCACCATCTTGATGTTATTCTCATAATAAGCAAATGCAATAACTCAGCTCACTTACCAAGGTTCATCTGTGGGCTCCCAGCAAACCAAGCAAACACTACACGTAAAGCACATGGCCCGGTCATCCCCAGAAGAAGCTGGCTAAATAGAAAGCACAATATTGGACCCAAATTCTCTCAGTTAATAACACTTGCTTCAGGTATCAAAAGTTTGAGATAAAATTAAAAGAATATTGGGAGTTTTGTGTGCAGTTTGGGTCACCTAACTACAGGAAAGATATCAGTAATTATGAGGATTATAGACAGAGTAAATGCAGGTAGGCTTTTTCCACTGAGGTTTGGCAGGATACAAACCAGAGATGGGTTAAAGATGAAAGGTGAAAAGTATAGGGTGAACTTGTTCACATAGAGAGTGGTTGGAGTGTGGAACGAGCTGCCAGCTGAAGTGGTGATTTTCAAGCTCAATTTTCACATTTAAGAATTTGGACAGGTACGTGAGCAGGATGGGTATGGGGGGTAATGGGCTAGCTGCAGGTCAGTGGAATGAGGCAGAATAATAGTTTGGCACAAACAAGAAGGGCCAAAGGGCCTGTTTTCTGTGCTGTAATGTTCTATGGTTCGAATGTTTTGTCATTTGGCTGATGGTGGTACAGGAAGGAAAAAAATGGATTTGTCCATATTACTTCCAACATAATGACCAAATTACTTAGCAAAAAACAGAGTGGAATGTCGAATCCATCAAAAAGTCAATTCCATTTACAACTTAGTTTTGGAATGCAGTGCATATATTATAGTCAGGTAAGATCATGAACTGGGATCTTAAAACAAACACAGCACAAGTTTGATCCCGAAGTTAAAAATTAAAGTCAACTTTTTAAAAGAATTTACAGCACAGTAGAAGCAGATTCTGACATTTAAACACATGCTGCCCAATTACACCCAAATTAACCTACAACCCTGTGCGTTTCAGATGGTGGAAGGAAACCTGAGCACTTGGAGGAAAGCCACAAAGACACAGGGAGAATGTAACACCTAACAGATAGCACCAGATTAGAATCCAAGTTGCTGGTGCTGTGATAGCGTTGCGCTTACCGCCATGTTAACTGTGCCGCCTGTTTCCTTATTAAACTTTTGATTCTCCAGATCTCTAACAACTTATAGTTGTGGGATTTGAATAATACTTTGTTCAATCGATAAAATACATAGTTTTAAAGATATCTAAACCTACAATGGCTATGAATGTGAATGAATTTCAGAACTTACTTGGTGATAGAATCCTGCCTGTGCCATTGGATCAGGTTGAGCCCATCTGTATCCTACATGTGGCCAAGAGGTGAAGGTTTCTCGTCTGTTAGCCTCACTATACATTAGTGACCTAGATGGAGAATTGAAATTGTTTTATTTCAAAGTTTTATGGGTAATACAAATTTCCTTTGCATCTGCATCTGACAAGCACAACTTCTGTTACATGATAGGATCAGATAAATTGTGATTTTTTAAAAAAAATCATCTAGATGTGTATGGTGCTCGCCCAAACTATCATCTGCAGGCTCTCTTAAAGTAGCAGAGATGTTTTTTTTTCCCAAATCTAACTTTATGGAAGCATCCCACAACAATGAAGTTTAGGCAAGGAGAAAGGTTAAATAGCAAGGAATGAAGCAAGGTTAATTAAAATAAAGTGACAAAACACATGCAACAATGCATTATTTCTTTTAAAAAATGCATATATAAACAAGGCACTTTCACAACTTTAATTCTATGTAACTGACTCCAATTTGTACAGGTTATCATTTTGGTCATTACAGAAGGGGCAAAACCACCAGAGCTGATTAAGTGTCCGAACAAGCAAACTCATCCTTTTTCAGTTCAAAGTCCAGCACAGTAACAAAAATATTAATTGATGTGGAAAAAACTTTATTCACAAAGAAAATTATTGGAAAGTCATCTGGGCATACAACACAAAGAATCACTACATACTGTCCTCTTATAAAGATCGAGTTTTTGCAAAACTTATTCTGAATGGATCATGATTTGTCATTTGATGACAGAGATAAAAGGTATTAATCCACACCTAGTGATTTTATCAAGATATGCTTGATCATAAAGAGCATATTAAATTTAGTGGTGAAATGACAAAAACATGAGCTATCATTTACCCATTATTCCTTCAGCAAAAATGCTCAGGAAACTCTAATATGCACATTTTCAAAAAATTTCCAAACTCAGCTGCACCAATACATTATATATTTATCACAAGAACAAAACAATCCTTTCACTACTTGTCAAAACATAACTGATCTTTTTTAAAAAAAAATCAGTTTCTTTCAAAGCACATTTGAAAATATTAGCTTCCAATCGATTATGTAAAACTGGGAAGAAACCAAGTTCAACATTTTAATTTGGTTCTCATCCAAGAACTCTACATCATTTCATACCTGTCCACTGAGCGACCAGGACCCACACCAAGTTCAGGACGTGCACTTGGCAAGAGGTAGGATAGCCTATCCATTACAGATGAGGCAACAGATAGGGCAGAAATATTATGATTGGTCTTTTTCAATTCATTTACAATGGCATTAGCAACTGACTTCAGCGTATGATGAGGAAGGTGAAAAGTGACTGTTGCCCACTGCAAAAATAAAAATAAATGTGTTAATGCCACTCTGGAGAAATACAGCTTCAGCATTTAACACAACAGTTTCATGAAAATCTAGGCAGAGTCTATTCATCAATCACACCTCTCATCTTCTGATGTCCGCAAAACAATGATAAGATGATAATAGGAAAGGGGATGTTACATTAGTTCGTTTCCCCCTAATTAGAAAAGCAGGAATAAATCAAAGGCTGACTAAATCAAAGTGAATAATGCAGCAAAGGAAGGCCCACCATTAATAACATACTCTCAATAAGATTTTGCCATAACACCATCCTTCAAAGGATTTATTGAAGTTTCTACAAACCTTTGCGACTTTATGATTTGCTGCTGTCTCATGTGAGGTATTTTGCAATCCCTCTTTCAACTGTGAGATAAATTGATCATATCCTTCTATATATGAAACTTCAATCTTCTCTAGACAAGCAGACAGCAATTGCTGGGCCTGAACATGTAAAATACAGGACACACATGAGTCTGCAATTATAAACTTCAAATGAATTCTATAAAATCTTTTAAAGAAATGAGCTGCAAGGATCACAAAAAAATTGGAATAAATGGCTAAAAACATACACCAGTTATGTGTGACATGTTCTTTCAGTCTTTGCTCTGTCAATGTAAAATATGCTCATTACAATGTCTGCATTAAACAAAGAAAAACTATAATTGCTTGCTGCAAAATGTACATTCCCTGCATTAGTTTGTAACCAGCTGAAGAGAAAGCCAAAGAAATAAATTCATCTCAGAAGATACTCAATGAAAGTAGCAAATTTCACCCATCGTAGAGTTGTCAGGATTTTAGTTTTCTGCCACTTCCCCATGCCAAATCAATAAGGTTTCAGACACAACATTGCTTATATTCTGCAAAACATGGTGCAGTATTCACTGTTATATGTGAATAATGAGGAAAAGGGAATATTAATGAGCAGCTCAGAGGAAAAAATGCATTTTAATAATATAGGAATGCCTCAAAAGATTTTATAATCAATGAAATATTGGTGGCCAGGCATAGGGTTGAGAAGAGAGTAATGTGAGCAAGAGCTTGGGGAGTAGATGTATGTGGGATGGTGGAGTGGGAGGGGAGCAAGATGTGGAGAGAGGAAGGATGCTCAGAGAGAGGAAGGGGAGAAGAGTCAGTCCTCTGCCTCTTCCAGTGCCAGGATGAGGCCAAACACAAATTCAATTCTCCAATTTCATGTAGCCCACTCCCTTCTTGGCCCCTTTCTCTCTCCTCCTCTCTCATACCCCTTTGATCCAAACCTTCCTCTGAGCACCCCTTTTATCCAGTTCTTTTCTCCTTCCCTATCTGCCCACCACCTACACACCCAATCCCTCCCCACTGTTCCCAACTGACCATCATTAAGTAGCTGATGCCGTCTACGCCCTCCTCTTCCTGGGTGAATCTGCTTTCCTTCCTCCTCCCCTTATCTGTTTTCATCCATCACTTCCCTACCTTTTTCTCCCCAAATTCCACCCCTCCATCTGTATATCATCCTTCATCCCTTCCTGGTACATGATGCCTACTGACATCTCCCTTCCCCCCTCCCCCCCCGCCACATCTTTAATATTGCTCATCTTATCATACCTTTCTCAGTCCAAAAGCCAGGTTTCAACCAGAAACATTGACAGGACATCTCTTCACAGATGCTGCCTGACTTACTGAGATTCTCCAGTAGGTTGTTTTTGCTAAATGCTCAGCAGGTCAGGCAGCATCTGTGGAAATAGATATATGGAAATAAAGTATGGAAGTAGATGGATAAAAATGTGTGTAAATGGAGAAATGGTTAACAATTCAGGTCCAGTGTCTTTCTATGGGCCCCAGCCCTGAAACATTCCCCACTTCGCTTTCCACAGATACTGTCTCTCCTGCTGAGCATTTCTAGCTTTTTCTATTTATATCACAAAATAATCTATTTTAAGGAACTGAGAACCCACCCAAAAAGCCACCTCTTACCTCTGTAACTGGCAATTCAAGCTGAACCATATCATCCTGCTTTGAGACAGGGGTCTGTAGTGCCGTATCAAGTAGCAAGATGCCATTCAAGTCTTTTCTACATCCAACTGCATAATCATCCACAAAGACAACTTTATCCACCGCTGGAAAATACTGACACCGCACCTGACCTCCTGGCTTGGCTGGAAAAAATTAAAGCAATTTTAATATTTATGAATCAAATCTTTACAATCAAATGATAGAGGTGTACAAGATGATGAGAGGCATCGATCGTGTGGATTGTCAGGCTTTTTCCCAGGGCTGAAATGGTTGCCACAAGAGGACATGGGTTTTAGTGCTGGGGAGTAGATAGAGGCAGATACAATGTTTTTTTTTAAATAAAAAGAGACTTTTGGATAGGTACATGGAGCTTAGAAAAATAGAGCTATGGGTAAGCCTAGTACTGGCAATTTCTAGGGTAGGGACATGTTTGGCACAATTTTGTGGGCCGAAGGGTTTGTATTGTACTGTAGGTTTTCTATGTTTCCAAATGGCAAAACCTTAATGGTTTCTGATCCATAAATCAGTCCTCAAATGTTATACAAAATTATGCAAAGCAATCCTAAAAGACCAGAAAACATCTACAATTCTTCACTTTACACATTTCTTTCCAATATAAACTTCTGTTGTTAAGAAGAATTTCCCCCAACAGCTATCAGGCTCTTGAACCTCTCCCATACTAACCTACCATAAACAACTCCAGGACCACCGAAGGATACATCTGCAATATGGAAATTTCACCTTTTTTGCTTGAACGAACTGCAATTTTGAATATTTATCTATCCTTTTGTATTTATTATATTTTTCGATCTTGATTTTTTTTATTTAAATTTTTTAAATAGTGGCAATTGTAATTATACAGTTGTAATTGGTGTATCTTGCATACCAATTTTGCTACAAGTAAAAGTTTTGGTGCAGCTGTACATGGTACATGATAAACTCTCATCAAATCTGTCCACTCATTTTCATAGCTCATAAAACTGAATTCTTCTCAACTCTACCCATCACAAGTTAACAACTTTTTGTTTCAATATTGGAACAAATTCTGACATCTATGCATTGCATCTATAAAGAAAAATAGAACACTACAGCACAGGCCCTGGTGCCCCCTTATGTAAACCTAATTGACAATCTAATTTTTTCTTGCCTCACACCTATAGCCCACTTTTTTTTGCATCCACGTGCCTATCTAAATTGGGAAGATTTTGAGTTTATGGCTGCATAGATAATATAAAGTTAATAATTAATGAAATGGTCCACAAAAAGACTCCAAAGAAATAGATTCGGAGAAAACAGATGCAAATATCTTTAGTTAAAAAAAATCCAACGGAAATCCTAAACACAAAACAATTTTTAAATTTTTCCCCAAATGAAACAATATGAACATCAGAAATGGGAGGAACATAGCATTAAACCCCTTTGTGCAATGTTGGTTCATCTTCTACCCCAGTCATTTTCCTTACATATGCAATCAATTTAAAATTACTTGTAATGAGCAGATCCATTGATTCCCTTAATATTCAAAATTCATTTTACCCTCCAAGAACACATGATCCTCCAAATAATTTTACTAAAATGAACAAAATAAAACTCCCAACATGTACAGTAGGAACAAAACTAAAGCACATTATCCTTTTGAAAGTCATCCCTTCCAACGACAGAAATTCCAAGTGAAAAACTAATGTTAAATAACACCTTTAAAATAAAAATCGAAATATGTTAACACTGATTCCATCACACTTATTCACGCACCTATAAAGCACAGTCATCATTCATTCAACCAAATCACAAAAGCTATGATCAAATGTGATCTTTTTAACCATATGACTTCATCTGTTTAAGAACTCTCATGACATTTATAAAGCACTCCATACTTCGATTGAATTCTTCTCTTAAGTTACATTCACAATAATTAGTTGGGACAAACCAGAGGTTTCTGGACCAAATTACATGCATACATTCTATTGGGTAGAGAAAATGCCAGGTGCTTACTGTGGGAGAGGAAGAGTTACAGAAAAGGATGAAGGGTCAAAGGGGACGGTATTAGAAGTATGCAATGCATTGAAATATGTTAATAAAAATGGATCATCAGGGGTAAATTAAGAACCATTAGGATGAGTTTTAAGGAATGAGTGATGATAAGTGATTTTTTAATAATTTTTTTTCATAAAGTAAGCATTGCTCGGTAATATCAGCATTTATCATCCTGTAAATGATGCAACAATGGAACATCTGGAAGTGAGGGGAGTAAATATTAAGACAACATACAGCTGTACTTGTCCTGAATGGTGCAAAATTCTTATAAGCGTCAAGTGAATACAGCTCCAATAAATCCTTGGGAGTTTGTGGAAAAACTTTTAAGATTCAGATTCTAGCCCACACATGTCAAACTCAGGCCCGCTGGCCAAATTTGGCCCGTGATATAATTATATTTGGCCCGCAAGATCATATCAAATATGTATTAGAGCTGGCCCGCTGGCCGCCGCGCCAGTATAGCGCATGCACAGCTAATACTACAAATCCCAGAATGCTTTGCAAATGCGTTGGCGCCGGCCCGTCAGCCCGGTAATTGCCCCCATTAGCATCTGCGACCTGTTGCCTAACTCACATGTAATAAACCCCTTATGAAAAATGGCCAAACGAAAGACAGAAAACAGAACCTTTCAAGACAGGTGGGAGGCAAACTATATGTTCATCATTTTAAAAGACAAACCTGTTTGTCATTGAAGCAAGTTGTTATTTTTTTGACTTGTTGCCTTGTGAAAAAAAATACATTTAAAGGCTTAAAGGCTATAGAGAAATATTATTTATTGAATATTTTATTTCTCATTTGTTAATGTTTCTTCTGGAAAGAGTTTAACCAAAACTATTATTAAACATTTATTTTTTAATAAGAAAAAATTTAACATTACATATGTTGAAAGAAGAGAAAACATGCAGATGTTGTTGAAAATTTTCAATAAATATTTAGTTTGGCCCACGACTTAGTCCAAGTTTTTAATTTTGGCCCTCCGTGAATTTGAGTTTGACACCCCTGTTCTAGCCTGTTAGAATGGACATGGTTCATCCAATACAGTCTCTGTCATTTTAAGAACAAGCGTTAGTTGGGGGGCTGAGTGAATGTGATGGAAGGGTAATTATATGCAGCACGAGCCTATCTGAAAACCACTTTAGGCACTAAAAGAAATACCAAGAAGCCATGAATAGTATTTTTTTAAAATCAAACTGGGCTTCTAAGAGCCATTACTGGTCCAACTGGCAATTTTCTACAGGTGCATGGTGGAAAGTGTGCTGAACAGCTCATCATGGCCTGGTAATGGGGACACCAATATCCAAGAGTGTAAAACAGTATTTGACACAACCCAGACATCACAGGCAATACCCTTCCCACTAACTTGAACATCTGCAGGGAACGCTGCCATTGGAAAGCAGCAGCAATCATCAAAGATCTACATCACCTCGTACATGGTCTATTCTCACTGCTACCATTAGGAAGAAGGTAGCTATGTCACAAGACTCATACCACCAGGTTCAGGAACAGCTGCTACCCCTCCACCACTGGACACCGCAACAACAAACTCAATCAGGGACTCATTTAAGGACTCTTACTTCTTCACAGTTTCAATTTTTTTTCCTCTATCTGTATTGTTTACATGTGTACTATCTTCATGAGCAGTTTTTTTTGTACTACCATTAAGTGGTAATTCTGCCTTGCCCACAGGAAAAAAAACCTCAGTAAATGTATGTCATGTATGTACTCTGACCACAAATCTGAACTTCGATTTTCCCTTCCAAAGTTCAGATTTATTACATCCCTGAGACTCACTTTCCAGGAGGCTAGGCAAAATTTCTACTTATCCGTAATTGTAATCTATAAAAGGACATATATACAAAGAGAAATGTAAACAAAGAAAGAAATTAAAAGAAGCTGACTGTGCAATGCAGAATAAACAACGTGCAAAGTTCTTAAATGAGTCTCTGATTGAGCATGTTGTTTAGAAGTCTGATGGAGGGTTAGTAACTGTTCCTGAACCTGGTGGCAGAAGTCTTGTGGCACCTAGACCTCTTTCCTGATGGAAGCACCCTCAGTGTCATGGATCCTTGATGATTACTACTGCTCTCCAGCAACAGCATTCCAATATACCATAGATTTTTTCGATGGTGGGGAGGGTTTTGCCTGCGATGTCCTGGGCTGTGTCCACTACATTTTACAGGTCTTTCTGTTCAGAGGATTTGGTGCCCCCATTCCATAGCTGAAAAATTCCTCAAGTCCACAAATTCAGCAACGAATCACATTTAAATCTATTTAGTTCCATACATCTATTTTTATAGGCAAGTAACATGCTGACAACGATTTTAGGGAGTCAGCAAATGAATCATAAATAACAGAAAACCCAAGTTAAAGATTTACCATGATCAGAATGAAAGGTGCAAGAGATTGAATGGCCTCCCATTGACAATGAATTTTCCTGCTGTAAACTTTAACAAATAAGAACATATGAAATAGGAGTGGAAGTCATCCATCTGACCAGTCAAATCTGTTCCACTATTTAATAGATTATGGCTGAACTGGCCGTAAGCAGATCCACCAAACTGCTTTTCACCAGAATCCTTTTACCCTGCTATCCAAAAATTTATGTGCCTGAACTAAATTATATGAGGCAGCGTGTACTGCATAGATTCTCAAGATGGGGCATTGGAATATTTTGGTCGGGCGTGGTGCTTAAGAATATTTTAGTGGGGCATAAGAGTATTTTGAGAAATAATTTAAAAGTTGGTTTAAAAAAAATAATCTCGTTATGTTGGTGTGAAAAATGTGACTTGGCAAAACACTGTCAGTACAACCCAAATGTGGTAACTTCAAAGTAAAATCACTTTATTCTTTTTATTTTCATAACGTGTGTTGCTCTTCCGATGTCTTGCCATTGCTTCTCCATTGTTTCTCTCATTTTAACTGTTGTTATCCTTAGTTAACATGATAATTATATTTTTTCTGACCGGTCTTATTATCATCCATTGCAAATTATCTCATTGACAAGGAGGATCCCTAATTATCTCAACAATCATGTCTCAGTTCAATTGTGAGTGAGACCTGATTCTTTGAGCACTAGTGTATTAATGGGAAGGCCCGCCCCAGGCACCAGCCTGAGGGGAACGCCAAAAATCGGGAAAAAAAATAGGGACCCCAGAAAGTAAAGCACGAGGCTAATGCAGTTTTGATGCATTCTCTGCGACAAAATATGTCAGAAACGGGGGCGTGGCAAGATGGCGTAGAAGGAAGACGCATGTTCCACTTCTCCCCAGCTGGATCATTAAATACTCGGTTTTTTAATAGTATAAAAGTGATTAAAAATAAGATTTACAGTTACTTAAATAACAGTGCTTTATGATGGCATCTAATGTGAAAAAGCTTAAACCTCAGCTTCAGAAAAAACTACCATATAAAAGTGCGGAAGAATTGAGGCCTAGCTGTATTGCTGAATCCACGTAGTCATCGCTGGGAGTCTCCAAGCCAAAGAGGACTCCAGCCTGTTCGACTTTGACCCCAGTGCCAATCCTGCACCCGCAAGATGGCGCCGGCACATTGGTGAGTTCAGCCGTTGCTGACCCGCGTCCACATGAAGACGTGTGCGTAGGCAGCACAGCCGATAAGGGGACCTGTGAGCCCGTGATCTCTGGGCGGCCTAGTGGCGCGCAGGGTAGCGTCAGAAGATGCCTCTGCACGTCTGACAGCTTCGCCTGGCCTGCGTGTGGGCATCGCGAGCCCGGGAGCTGCTGGACAAAATTAGCACTGTGGGGGAACCTGAGCGCCGGCATCCCGAAGAGGTCGGGGTGCTGGCGTCGGGTGTCCAGACCCGCAGCCGTTCAGTTAAAGGTACTGTGCTGACTGAGGAAGAAGAGGAACTTACCTTATTGGAATACGTCCAGGAGGAGGAGCTTGCTGTTAAAGAGAGTGAATCTCAAAAAGTGGGAGTGGAATCTGGACTGGATTCAGTGTTTATTGTTTTGGAAGGGATTGCTGATCAAATACAGCAAATGCATAATATGTCTAAACAAATATCAACTCAAATGACTCAAGGACTTATGGAGATGAAAATAAAAATGAATACTTTGTGTGATGAAATGTCAACTGCGAAACAGGAAATGACTGTAGTTAAAAGTGATATTAATAAATGTATACAATCAGTAGACACTGTGCAAGATAATTTTAAGAAAATTGAAACAGGTTTCTGTGAGTGTCAAACTCAGGTAGAACGTAATAGAGAAAAAATGGAAAAAGTGGAAGGCTCTTTTGTAGATTGGGGATTCAGAAAAGAGATTTAATGAAAAAGATTGATTCGTTGGAAAATCAAAGTCGGAGGAATAATGTTAAAATAATGGGTCTTCCAGAGGATATGGAAAAAGACCCTATAAAAATTTTTTAAGCACTGGATCACAGAGGTGCTGGGTAAAGAGTTTTTCCCTGAAGGTTTGGAATTGGATAGGGCTCATAGAGCTGAAAAGGAGACCACTTCCAGGACAAACACCAAGAGTGGTCTTGATTCATTGTTTAAAATATCAAGATCGAGAAATGATTTTACATATGGCAGTTCAGAACGCAAGACAGAATCGATCTCCATTAATGGTTCAACATAATAGGGTGTTTTTTTATGTTGATTTGAGTCAAGAGGTTATTAGAAGACGACGAGAATTCAATACAGCTAAAGATGTTTTGTGGCGAAAAGGCTACAAGTTTGCTTTTCGTTATCCTGCAATTTTGAAGGTTTTCTATGGAAATTTTCAGTCACAATTTTTTGAGAATGATTATGATGCTTTGGTTTTTGCCAACTCTTCGCCGGACTTCTGAAGAAATGGATATTCTCCTCCGTTATATCCTAAGAGGAGAGTAAACTAAAATGGACATGGGAATGGAAAGTATGGAAAGAATGGAAGGAAAGAAGAGATGACACAGAGTCTTCTTGATGTTGAAGATCCGGAGCAGTCGTTGGGCTTGAAATCATTGCGTTGAATATATGGACTGTATTTGATTGTGTTTGATTAAATAATCAATATGTATCTGTCTGGGGGCAGGGGGGGGGTGGATGACACTGAAAACTTTGACAGTCATCTACCACTAGTGGGTTTACCACTCTCAGGTTTTTAGGGTATTACTACCTTAGGGTGTTTGTTTTTTTGTTGTTATTTTTAATTTTTTTTTCTTTTGTGCTGGAGTTTTTCTTTTTTGGAAGAATTGGAGAGGGGAGCATTATTTTATAATGTGTACTTATATTAGTAGTTAAAAAAAATGTCTCATTTGAATTTTCCAACTTTTAATGTGCAGGGGTTAAATAATCCAATCAAGAGAGAGAATATTGGCTTATATTTAAAAAAAATGAAAATTGATATTGCTTTTTTACAAGAAACACATTTGACTGAGAAAGAACATTTGAAATTGAAATGGGATTGGGTCGGTCATATTTTCTCTTCTTTTAAGAGGCAAGAGGAGTAGCGATTTTGATTCATAAAAATTTACCTTTTGAATTGGAATCTTTAGAGGGGTATGCTGGTAGAGTATTAAAAGTGAATTGTAAAATTTTTGCTGAATCACAGACTTTGTTGAATCTTTATCCCCCTAACATAGGTGATGAGTGGATTATTTCAGAAGCTTTTTTATTGTTAACTCAAGCTAATGAAAATATTTTAGTTGGTGGTGATTTTAATTTTGTTCTCAACCCTTTATTGGATAGAAATCCAAAAAGTATAAGGAAATCAAAGATGGCAACGCAAATTAATGCGTTAATGAAAGATTTAAATTTGGTGGATATTTGGAGAAAAGTTAACCCTACAGAGAAAGATTTTATTCAGGATTCGTTTTCTAGAATTGATTTATTTTTGATATCAACGCATTTACAAGGTAGAGTACTACGAGCTGAATATAAAAGTAGAGTTATATCAGATCATTCATTATTATTTTTTTTCTTTTGAAAATTTGGAGATAGTGCGTCCATCATTTAGATGGAGGTTTAATGCAATGTTATTGAAAAAACCAGAGTTTGTTAATTTTGTTAAAGAGCAGATTTCTTTATTTTTGACTGAAAATGTTAATTCTGTAGATAGTCATTTTGTAATATGGGATGCTTTAAAAGCTTATTTGAGAGGGCAGATCATTAGGTATTCAAGAAACAATATATGGTAGAAAGTTTAAAGTTAGAAAATAAGATTGCTGAGTTAGAGAAAGACTTTCAGAAAGGGGTAACAGAAGATTTTAAAAATTGCATTGGAAAGGTTGAAGCTGCGTTATAATACATTACAAACTTATCAGTTAGAGCACTTAATTAATCGATCTAAACAACGTTATTATGAGTTGGGGGAAAGAGCTCATAAGGTTCTTGCTTGGCAATTGAAAGCTGAACAGACATCTTGGACTATTAATGCTGTTAAGAATTCAATAATAACATAAGCCTCAGGAAATTAATGACCAATTTTATCAAAAATTATATACTTCTGAGGGGAAACAGGAAAATGGTTTTATTGATTCTTACTTATCTAAATTAAAGTTAGATGGAATTGATGTTCAGGAATTGGAATCTCCATTTACGGATTTTGAAATTAAGGAAGCTATTCAGGAAATACCAAATGGAAAGTACCCAGGGGATGATGGATTTCCTGTGGAATTTTATAAATTTTTTAATGATGATTTATCTAATGAATTTGGAGAGGTGTTGAATTAAGTTACTGAAGATCAGAAGTTACCAGAATCATGTTCTAGTGCTTTAATACCTGTTACTCAAAAAAAGAGATCCATTGAAAGTGTCTTCGTATAGACCCATTTATTAAATGTGGATTACAAAATTATAGTGAAAGTATTAGCTAATAGACTTGCTAAATATTTGCCTAAATTGGTACATATTGATCAAACAGGTTTTATTAAAAATAGAAATGCATCAGACAATATATTTCAATTAATTACATTGGTCAATGCATATCGAAAGCAACCTAGATTAGATGCATAAAATTATTTTGATAGGGTTGAATGGGATTTTTTATTTAAGGTGTTACTCTTTATTGGTTAGGTTAAGGCTTTATATATGAACCCGATTGCTAGGGTGATGACAAATGGACCATTACCATTTAAATTGACTCGTTCAACTCAACAGGGCTGCCCATTGTCACCAGCCTTATTTGCATTGGTTATTGAACTGTTAGCTGGAGATTAGACAAAATGAAGAAATTAGAGGGATGTGGGTTAAGAATGAAGAATATAAAATTAATTTATTTGCGGATGACGTATTGGTATATTTGACGGAACCAGAACTGTCATTGAAACAATTGCAAGAGTGTTTGTTGAAATTTGGAGAATTATCGGGATACAAAATTAATTGGAATAAAAGTGAAATTTTACCAGTTGGAGTGGAAGATTATTCTGAATTTAAAATTATTACAAAATTAAGGTGGACAAGTAAAATTAAATATTTAGGTGTGTTTATTTAGGTGTGTTTATTTAGGTGTGTTTATGATTATCAATCATTTTATCAATTAAATTATGTACCTATATTAAGACGGATTAAAGCAGATTTGATTAAGTGGAAAGGTCTTCCATTAACTTTGATTGGTCGGGTTAATTCAATATTTAGTCCAGTCACTACCTTGTTTACTTTCTAAGGATTTTTTTCAAGATTTGAATATAGCAGTGAGAGAGTTTTTATGGAAAGGTAAACTAGCTCGACTGGCGTTGCATCGACTTACATGGAAGTATACATTAGGTGGATTACAACTACCACATTTTCAAAATTATTATGAAACGGCCCAGTTGAAGTTCATCAGTAGATTGATGGATTTAGATCAGCCTCGTAGTTGGGCTAAAGTGGAGATGGCATGTATTCCTAGTGTTGAAATACATGAATTTATATTTTGTTGGAATTTGAATTTGAATTTGTTACAGCAAATAAAGGTATAAAGAGCAGGGAGCTGAGAAGTTGAAGGAGGACTACAAGGAGTGTAGAAGGAACCTTAAGAAAGAAATTAGAAAGGCCAAAAAAAGGCATGAAGAGGCTTTGGCAGACAGAGTAAAAATAAATCCAAAGGGTTTCTGTAAGTACATTAAAAGTAAAAGATTAGTGAGAGATAAAATTGGACCCCTTGTAGATAGTGAGGGTAGGCTGAGTGAGAAGTCTGAGGAAATGGGGGAAATTTTGAATGATTTCTTTGCCTCGATATTCACTAGGGAAAAAAATGTTGAACCAGTTGAAGTAAAGAAAAATAATGGGGAGGTCATGAAGCATATAAGGATAACAGATAAAGGTGGATAACAGATAAAGGTGGATAAATCTCCCGGACCGGACAAAATATTCCCTAGGACACTCAGGGAGGCTAGTGGACAGTTAGTGGGGCCATTAACAGCGATATTTAGGATGTCACTGGCCACGGGGTTGGTACCAAAGGATTGGAGGGTGGCGCATGTGGTTCCTCTGTTTAAGAAAGGGTCCAAATGCAAACCTGGGAATCATAGGCCTGTAAGTCTGATGTCTGTGGTGGGCAAGTTGATGGAAAGTGTTCTGAGGGATGCTATTTACAAATTTTTGGAGGTACAGGGATTGATAGAGAGTAATCAGCATGGTTTTGTCAGGGGTAGATCATGCTTGACAAACCTGATTGAGTTCTTCGAGGGGGTTACAAAAAAGGTTGATGAAGGGAAAGCTGTGGATGTTGTCTATTTGGACTTTAGTAAAGCTTTTGACAAAGTTCCCCACAGGAGGTTAGGAAAAAAGGTGGAGGCTTTAGGTATAAATAAAGAGGTAGTGAAATGGATTCAGCAGTGGTTGGATGGGAGGTGTCAGAGAGTAGTGGTAGAAAATTGTTCGTCCAATTGGAGGCCGGTGACTAGTGGAGTTCCTCAGGGTTCGGTCCTGGGTCCACTATTATTTGTTAAATATATTAACTATCTGGATGTAGAGGTGGAGAATTGGATAAGCAAGTTTGCGGATGACACAAAGATTGGTGGTGTTGTGGACAGTGAGGTAGATTACCGTAGATTAAAAGGTGATTTAGGAAGGATGGAGGTGTGGGCTGAGAAATGGCTGATGGAATTTAATACAGATAAATGTGAGGTGCTACATTTTGGAAAGGCAAATTTAAATAGGTCATATACATTGAATGGTAGACAATTGAGGAGTGCAGAGCAACAAAGGGATTTGGGAGTGATGGTAAATAGTACCCTCAAGGCTGATACTCAGGTAGATGGTGTGGTAAAGAAGGCATTTGGAATGTTGGCCTTCATAAATCAGAATATTGAATTCAAGAGTAGGGAGGTTATGATGAAATTGTACAAGGCATTGGTGAGGCCAAATTTGGAATACTGTGTACAGTTTTGGTCACCAAATTATAGGAAAGATATAAACAAAATAGAGAGAGTGCAGAGAAGGTTCACGAGAATGTTGACAGGATTTCAGGGTCTGAATTACAGGGAAAGGTTGTGCAGACTGGGGCTTTTTTCTCTGGAGCGTAGAAGATTGAGAGGGGACTTGATAGAGGTGTTTAAGATTTTAAAAGGGACAGACAGAGTAAATGAGGATAGGCTTTTTCAATTAAGAAAGGGGGAGATTCAAACTAGAGGACATGGTTTAAGATTGAAGGGGGAAAATTATAAGGGGAACATGAGGGGAAATTTCTTTACGTAGAGGGTGGTGGGGATGTGGAATGAGCTTCCGGCAGACGTGGTCGAGGCGGGATCATTGGTTACATTTAAGGAAAGACTGGATCGTTACATGGATAGGAGGGGACTAGAGGGGTATGGACCGGGTGCTGGTCAGTAGGACTAGGAGGGTGGGGATTTGCTACGGCATGGACTAGTAGGGCTGAACTGGCCTGTTCTGTGCTATAAGTGGTTATATGGTTATATGATAGGCTAATACTGAAACATTTATTAAAGATTTGGCTAAAAAAAAGGGTGTTAGGGTCAAAAGATAAATTATCTATTTTAACTCCATTGTATAACAATCAGCTTATTCCTTTTTCAATGTTTAACAATCATTTAAAGATTTGGGATTCTAAAGGTATAAAAACAATACAAGATTGTTTTGCAGAGGGGCAATTTCTTTCTTTTAATCAATTGAGAGAAAGATTTGATATACCTGTTAATTCTTTGTTTGCATATTATCAACTTAGAGCTTTGATAAAAGATAATTATGGTAGAGAGATGACTTTACCTATTTTGTGAGATTTGAATCTTTGATTTCCTCTATACCAAAAAAGGGTTATATTTCGGCTATGTATAATTTGTTACAAGATAGTATGGATAAGCCAGATTGGGAGAAATCCAAACTTAAAAGGAGAGTGATTTAGTATTTATTTTTCCTGAAGAAGATTGGTCAATTTAATTACATTGTTTTGACACATATTTGCCCAATGTGCGACATGGAATGGTTAATTATAATGTTTTTTACATCAATTATATTTGACCCCGGAAAAGTTTAAAAAGAATATGGATTTAGTAATTTGGATTCTTGTTTTAGATGTGGTTCATGTATTGGAACATTTTTTACATGCTATAAGATGATACTGAGATTAATATAGCTCGCTGGCAAAATGAATTGAAAGTATGTGTTGTTATGGAAAAAATTACTTACAATTTACATGATAATTCTTCTTCATTTGTTAGTAAGTGGTCTTCGTTTTTGAAATATATGCATTTAGATATACCTTGAAATGTTGTTAGGAGTCACGTGATGGAGTAGTGGCCGGTCAGGGAACTCCAGCCCTCTCCGGAAAAGTTTTTAAAAAATACACAAAACACAAAGGTACAAGAATAAAAAATAAAACAAAGTAAAAGTAAAGGTGGGAAGAAAATGGCAGCGAAGAAAGAAAAGTCAAAAGCAACGGGAAGAAGAGAAGAAGAAAGAACGTCGGAAGAAGAAGGTGAAGGCCTTACCTGTCCGAGGAGGCCCGCCGCGGAGAGAGAAGCCCGCTCCCTCAGGTCAGTGGAAGTCCTGAGCTCGGGACTACAAAAATAGCTCGCGGAGCCAAGTAAAAGTGCGCAACTGCGCATGCGCATGAAAAAAAAAACACTGACGCGAGGGGGGACCAGCTGAGGAGTCGATCTCCACAGCTGAGGATGACAGCTGCAACACAACAACAGGAAGAGAACACAGAAAACAATGAGAACAAGAAAGAAGAGAGTAAAAAGAAAACAAGGAAACAACAGAAGACCAACCCAGAGGAGGAAGAAGAAGAAGAACATAGAGAAATGGAAGAAGAAGGGAAAGGCAAGACAATGGATATATATTTTTTAAAAGAATATATGGAATCAGTAAAAGAATGGCAATTACAAGAATTTAGTGAAATAAAAAGAATTAAAAGTGCAGAAGAAAAAATGAATAGAATAGAGATGGTCATGTCAGATATAGGAAAAAGAGTGGACAAGGTGGAAGAACAAGAAACAGCCATAGAAATGGAAGTAGAGGACTTAAAAGAGAAATTAGAAGAATCTAATAAAAAAGTTAAAGAGACATAAGAGCTGTTAGCTCAGAAGATAGATATAATGGAAAATTATAATAGAAGAAATAATATAAAGATAGTGGGCCTTAAGGAAGATGAAGAAGAAGAATATGAGAGAATTTATAAAAGATTGGATCCCAAGGGTCCAAGGAAGACCAGAATTACAGGAAGAAATGGAAGTAGAAAGGGCACATAGAACATTACCCAGAAACCACAGCCACAGTAAAAACCAAGATCCATTTTAGTAAAATTCTTAAGATATACAACAAGAGAAAATATATTGGCGAAAGCAATGAAGAAAGTAAAAGAAGACAAAAAGTAAGAGAAGACAAGAAGCCACTGAAGAAGAGAAAGGAGTTTAATACAGCAAAAACGATCGTATGGAAAAAAGGATATAAATTTATGCTAAAGTACCCAGCGGTACTTAAAATAGTTATTCCAGGGCAGCAAAACAGACTATTCTCGGAACCGAAGGAAGCACGAAAATTTGCAGAACAATTACAAAACAGGCAGAGAGATGAAGACATGCAACGAGAGTAAAAATGACCACGAACTATATGTATGTGTGTATATATATATATATATATATATATATGTGTGTGTGTATATGTATATATGTGTGTACATGAGTGTATCCATATTTAAAGGAAAATATATAGAGTATAGATAAGAATTAATAAAGGAATGAAAGGGAAGAGAGGAAGTAAGGAGGGAATTAAAAGAGTGACCTTTGTTATATATGAAAATTGGGGAGGAGTTGGTGGGGAGGAGTTACGGTCACTGCAAAATCAGTTGACGCTTGCGAGTGAATTCGCAAATCCAAATGGAGAGGGGAGATGTGGTTGCCCAACAAGGGATAAAGGGCAACTCAGGAAGGGGAGGGGATAATAGGGTTAAAGAAATTTTAGATAGGAGAATAAGGGAAATGTTTGATGTTTTAGAAATGTTGTCTTATAAAGTGTTCAAAACAAGAAAGCAGAAATGGATAAGAAGGAAAGGTGATGATGGAGAAACGGAAAGGGAAGATAAACAAAGTATGAAATGGCTACGTTCAGCTATATGACTTTAAATATTAATGGAATACATAACCAAATCAAAAGGAAGAAACTGCTAAATTTACTGAAAAAAGAAAAAATTGATATACCATTCGTGCAAGAAACACATTTAACTGAAATGGAGCACAAGAAATTAAAGAGAGATTGCAGCAGCGTCATATAATTCAAAAGCTAGAGGAGTAGCTATATTAATCAGTAAAAAATGTACCAATTAAAATAGAAGAGGAAATAATAGATCCAGCAGGGAGATATGTAATGATAAAATGTCAGATATATTCGGAGTTTTGGAATTTACTCAATGTATATTCTCCTAACGAAGAAGATCAAAAATTTATGCAAGATATTTTTTTGAAGATAGCAGACACGCAAGGGAACATACTAATAGGAGGGGATTTCAACCTTAATTTGGATTCAAACATGGATTAAACTGGGAAAAAAATTAACAGAAAGAACAAAGTAACCAAATTTATAATTAAATCGATGCAAGAAATGCAACTTTTGGATATATGGAGGAAACAACACCCAAAGGAAAAGGAATATTCACATTATTCGGGTAGACATAAAACATACTCAAGAATAGACCTATTCCTGTTACAGCTCGTATGCAAGATAGAGTAAGAAAAACAGAACATAAAGCTAGAATATTATCGGACCATTCACCCTTGATATTGACAATAGAGTTAGAGGACATCCCTCCAAGAATGTATAGATGGAGATTAAACTCCATGCTACTTAAAAGGCAGGATTTTAGAGAATTCATTGAAAGACAAATTAAAATGTACTTTGAAATAAATACAGAATCAGTGAAAGATAAGTTTATACTACGTGACGCAATGAAAGCGTTCATCAGAGGGCAAATAATAAGTTATGTAACCAAGATGAAGAAGGACTACAATCAGGAAACAGAGCAGTTGGAAAGGGAAATAGTAAATATAGAAAAAGAATTAGCAATGAAGGAAGACACAACTAAGAGAATTGGCAGATAAAAAAATAAAATATGAAACACCACAAACATATAAGGTGGAGAGGAACATAATGAAGACAAAACAGAAATATTATGAACTAGGAGAAAAAACGCACAAAATTCTAGCGTGGCAGCTTAAGACAGAACAAACTAAGAGAATGGTATTGGCATCAAGGAAAAAAGACAAACAAATCACATATAATCCAACGGAGGTTAATGAAAACTTCAGAGAATTCTACGAACAATTATACCAAACTGAAAATGAAGGGAAAGAAGACAAAAGAGATGAATTTTTAACTAAAATTGAACTACCAAAATTACAAATAGAGGAACAAAATAAATTAACAGAACCATTTGAAATAGTAGAAATACAAGAGATAATAAAAAAACTACCAAATAATAAAACACCAGGAGAGGATGGATTCCCAATAGAATTCTATAAAACATTTAAAGATTTATTAATTCCTCCCCTCCTGGAAGTAATCAACCAGATTGATAAAACACAAAGCTTACGAGATTCATGCAAAACAGCAATAATTACAGTAATACCAAAGACAGGGAAAGATCCACTCGCACCAGCGTCATATAGACCAATATCTTTACTTAACACAGATTATAAGATAATAGCTAAACTATTAGCAAACAGATTAGCCGACTATGTACCTAAAATTGTAAATCTAGACCAAACTGGATTTATTAAAAAAAGACGAACAACAGACAATATTTGTAAATTTATTAACTTAATTCATGCAGTAGAAGGGAATAAAGCTCCAACAGTAGCAGTTGCTTTAGACGCAGAGAAGGCCTTTGACAGAGTAGAATGGAATTATTTATTCAAAGTATTACAAAAATTCAGTTTACCAGAGAAGTATATTAATTGGATTAAAGTGTTATATAAGGAGCCATTGGCGAAAGTGACAGTAAATGGATATATATCAAAGCAATTTAACTTAAGCAGATCAACAAGGCAGGGATGCCCACTATCACCCTTATTGTTCGCGTTAGCTATAGAACCACTAGCAGAATTGATAAGAACAGAAAATAAAATAAAAGGGATAAAAATAAAAGACAAGGAATATAAAATCAGTTTATTTGCAGATGACGTTATAATATACTTAACAGAACCAGAATTATCAATAAAAGAATTACATAAGAAATTGAAGGAATATGGAGAAGTGTCGGGTTACAAGATTAACGCAAATAAAAGTGAAGCAATGCCAATGAATAATGCAGATTTCTCAAAATTTAAGGAAGAATCACCATTCAGATGGCAAATGCAAGCAATACGATACCTAGGTGTACAAATAAATAAAAACCTCGGCCATCTATATACACTCAATTATTATCCACTAATGAAAAAATTACAGGACGACTTAGAGCATTGGAAAGACTTACCACTAACACTAATAGGAAGGATAAACTGTATTAAAATGAACATTTTCCCAAGGATACAATACCTATTTCAGGCATTGCCAATACACTTGACGGAGAAATTCTTCAAGGAGTTAAAGAAAATAATAAGGAAATTTTTATGGAAAGGGGGGAAACCAAGGATAGCACTAGATAAATTAACAGAATGGTATAAACAAGGAGGCTTACAACTGCCAAACTTTAAAAATTATTATAGAGCGCACAATTAAGATACCTATCAGATTTTTATCAAACAAGGGAAAAGCCAGATTGGACTAGATTAGAACTAGATAAAATAGGGGAGAAGATACATGAGCATATATTATATAAATGGGATGAAAAATTGGTACAACGTAGGAATTCTCCAGTATTACATCATCTGCTCAATATTTGGAAGAAGATTCATGTAGAAAGGAATAAAACAAATTACCAATTACCAAAACTATTACTGACGCAAAATCAGTTAATCCCTTTTACAATAGATAACCTTTCCTTTAGAGAAGGGGAGAAAAAAGGGATCAAAAGAATAGAAAATTGCTTTTCAGGAAATAAATTACTATCCTTTGAACAAATGAAGGATAAATATAATAACTCAAGATACAGTGTTGGCATACTACCAACTGAAATCCTACTTGAAGGACAAATTAGGAAGCAGTCTGAGGTTACCAGAGGGAAGTAATTTTGAATATGTGATTACAGATACAATGATAATCAAAAAATTTATAACAAATATGTATATTAAACTGCAAGAAAAGGAGAATGAGGAAACAAATGGTAAAACTAAACAAAAATGGGAACAAGATTTAAACATAAAGATAAAGAAGGAAACATGGGAGAAGTTATGCTCTGGAACTATGAGAAATACAATAAACATGAGGTTATGTATGATACAATATAACTGGATACACAGGCTATACATTACACCTCAAAAGTTAAATAAATGGGACCCAACAGTATCTGACAGATTTTTTCGTTGTAAAAAAGAAATAGGAACAACAATTCATGCAATCTGGACGTGTGAGAAAGTGAAAAATTTTTGGGAAGATCTAAACCAGATATTAAATAAAATTACAGAAAGCAATATACCAAAAAACCCAGAGATCTTCCTCCTAAGTAACATAAAAAACAAAGAATTTGGATTTGATTTGGATGGTGCACAAAAAAGATTTGTTAGGATAGCCCTAGCTGTAACAAAAAAATGTATTATGTCAGCCTGGAAATTAGAAGATAACTTGAGAATACAACAATGGTATATAGAAATGAATAAATGTATTCCATTAGAAAAAATAACATATAATTTAAGAAATAATATTGCAATATTTGAACAAATATGGGAGCCATACATGAAACACAATAGAGAAAACCTACCAGGGACATCTACCACCTAAAATGACAGAAGGAGAAGGAAATGAAAATAATTGACTCAGTGGAATTTCTTGTTTATTTTTATTGAGTGACAACATTGTTTGACTGGTTTAATGTATCTTAGATTCTGTACTTTAAATGAATGGGAGGGGAGGTAGGGAGGGTGGGATGGGAGGAGGGAAGGGGGGGAGAAAACGACACTGTATATATTTGAAAAGGAAAATGTATGTATCTTGATCAATGTGGTTTATGGTGTTAAAAACAAAAAAAATTTAAAAAAAGAGAAATGTTGTTAACACAAAAATTTATATATATATATATATATATATATATAGATAATTAATGTGGTTTTTTTGCTCCCCTTAAGGGAGTTGACTGTAAGGGTGGGTGGGGGGGGAATGGGTATTAATGAAAAATTTTCTTTGACTATTTTTATATTGTATGCTATGTTTCTGTTTTCTTTAAAATAAAGTTTGGAAAAAAAATATCAGAAACCGCACTAGTTTTTTTTTAGGGTCTACACAAGATACTGCATTCTGTGATCCAGTGTATCAATGCCATTAAAGCTAATGCGTGAACATCTTTTTAAGCAGTTTTGTGTCGATAAAAATGCAGAACGTGAGATTATTGCTTCACACAGAAGTAAGGTGGTTGTCAAAGGGAAATTATTTGAAAAGGTTTATGGAACTGTTTGATCTCCTCAGTGAGCTTTTGAAGCTCTTGCTAACAACAGATGGCAAAGCTTACGTGAGTTACTTGACAGACAGTTTGGAGAAACATTGAACAAGCAACTCCAAGTAGCAAATATGACGCTCGTTGATGCAAAAACAAAGATACGTGGATTCATGGCACTTCTAGAATTATGCCAAAGGAATATTTCTGCAAGAAATTTCAGTCAATTCTATAGGTTGAATGTGTAAGGAAATTAATGTTGCTACAAAAGTCGATAATTTGAAAATGTTGGTTACTGACTTCAATGATAGATTTTGTGATTTAAAGATAATGGATTTTCCCTCTTGGTTAACTTAGCCATTGCTAGAGGACTTGTCTGAAGTTCCAGTACAATATCAAGAGGAGTTATCTGTGTTGCAACATGATGAATCTGTGAAAACTGTTCAAAGTGTGATAGGAAAGGTAGGTCACATACATACACACACTTTAAAACAGATCTTATTTGAAATACTGAAGAATTCATATTCAATGACTTTACAGAAGTCATGGAGAATGCTATGGAGGCTTCACAAGTAGGCACTAATTGAAATGGTGTCATGAAACAAATGGACTATTGTATTGGAAGAACAGCCAGAGCCAGGTTGTGTGTTTGGACCTTTTTGCAAGGCTTTTAACCTCTCCGCAAAGTGCTCATTGAGAGGTTATTGTTCACCTAAAACAACAAATTGACCAAAAGACTAACTCCTATTGTTTAATGGAGAAGCGAGAGAGCTAACAAGAAGCTCCAGAGTAGCAGATGGCTGGAAGTGCTATCTGTCTGATGCTTCTCTTGAAATAAGGGAAACAGAAGGTAACTCTGTGGTAGCCTGAAAGAAAGAGGTTATCATCTGAAGAAACCTGCTGGACAAGTTTAATCAGCAAGACATTGAGGTGACTAATGGTGGTACCTCAGTTGTGGAAATCCTGGAACAACAAATCTCTCTCTGCAAACCTACAAGAACCTTCCTGAGTGGTAAAAATTTACCTTTCGAGCACCAAAGCCTGTTGAACTTTATACATGTTAAATTTTGTGCACAGTGTAAGAATTGCCTGCAACCAGTGAACTTGGAAGAATGAGATTGGAAATTGAACTGTGAACCAAAGAACTTTTCTTAAATTTACACACACATTCCAATCACGTGCGCTTAGAATTAGAAAGGGGTTAAGTTAATAGTGAAAAGTTAAAGTTTGATTCTGTTTTCATGTTTAAAGATAATTAAAAACAACTTTTGTTTAAGTAACCATTTGTTGTGGTGAATATCTATTGCTGCTGGGTTTTGGGGTCCTTTAGGCTCGTAACAAAAGTGAAAGGAACTATGATGTGGCTATCTAACAAGATCGAAAAGAAATAGCCAAACTGAACTACTTTAGCAAGGGAATTATTGATACATTTTCCATCGTCTTATTTTGTAGAGCTGTTAGTGATTTGGTACAAGCTAAGAGAAACTGACTAGAAATTACAAAACATGGAGATTTAAGATTGAAACTAACAAAATTAGTCCATCGAATCAAAAAAAAATCTGCAGCCAGCGTCATGAGCAAGGTTCTCAGTGAAGTGGCAACAACTGTTGAATGTGTATTTTTCAATTCTATTTTCCATGTATTTCACTAAAGAGTGAATTGCAGGTGCCAAAACATTATCTGATATTTTGTGCCCTTACTGCAGAGTGAACGACTTTAGGTGATCAGAAACTGCTTGCTCCAAATTCAATGTTTTTTTTTAATAAAAACTTCTCATTGGCATTGTTGCTGCAAGGCATTTCTCTCATCCCTCAACCAAAAGACTTATCAATAGCATATCTCCACTTCAGTATGCCATTAAGTCAACTTTAATTTTGAGGTCATGTCTCTAAAGTGGGCTTTAAAACTGGAACTAATTTAGTCAGAGAAAAGAACTGTTTGAAAAAAGCTCAAGAGAAAAAAGTTATATTTGTAAAATGTAAAAATTGTACATGTTATTTGGGCATCTATTTTCATGCAAGTATCCTCATAGACTTGGTCAGTTTATGGATATTGTATTAACTTTAATACGAAACATGGAGATTTAAGGTTGAAACAAAATTAGTCCATCGAATTTTTTTTTTAAATCTGCAGCCAGTGTCATGGGCAAGGTTCTCAGTGAAGTGGCAACAATTGTTGAATGTGTGTTTGAGATGGTTGATATATTGAAGTAGTAGATGAATATGAAATATGTGTTCCAGTGTATTCCTGACATTAATTGCATTGAAATATTCTTGCAGTAAATGATTCAGTTAAAGCTTCTTTTGAATATATAATGTTTTTTCCTGCAAAAAAGGTTGAGAACCACTGCTCTACTGCTTCCTTGGGCAGAGAACTCCAGATACACTACTCTCTGGGAAAAGCAGTTCCTTATCTCTGTCTGAAATCTGCTCTCCAGAATAAATTTAAAACTTTCCAACATTTCAGAAAATGATTTGTGAATTTTCTCACAGCTAACATATATCCTGGTATTGAATGTCACATGGAAATGATGCTGGGAGGCCAAATATGAAAATTAGATCAGCTGATGATTTAGTTTCATTAAATGTAACTAAACAAGTTTACATAACTGCACTGTTGTTTATGTACATCCACACCCTTCCCTTCCCCCAAGAATAATTAAAAAAGCTAGTGTTCACAGTCAGGCAATCCAAAACGTTTAATCATAATCATTTAGGACTTTTCAATCTTTATTGCCATATTATGATAAGATGCTTTATATTTATTGATGTGTTAGAACCAAAAAATATGTCGATAACAACAAAACTAATGTAACAACCACAGCATTTGGACAGAAAACTGAACACCATTTGAATCAGGGCAACATTCTGCATAATTTCTCTAACTTTTTGCAATGCTTTAAATTTTACAAAAATTGTACAAGTCCAAAGATAAAATCAGAAGCAAGGGTAGGACATTAATTACGTGCTCAAATATATTCTAAAAGAAAATGGGGGGCACAGTTAGTGTGGTGGTTAGCACAACAGTCTTGTGGAAGTGGCAACCCAGGTTAGAATCCAGCATTGTCTGCAAGGAGTTTGTACGTTCTCCCCATGTCTATGTGGGTTTCCTCCCACCCTTCAAACCACATGGGAGTTATAGGTGAATTGGGGCTGCAGGGGCTCATGGGCCGGAGGGAATGTCTATTATGGCAGCCTATCAGTTCAAAGTAAAACTAGTGAGCAAAACTTTTAACCTTGGTGGTAACACAAAACAGCTGGTGCCTGTAAAACACAGTAAATCCTTGAATTGCTCAGCAATGATTGAAAAAAATAATAATTTATGATACATTTTTCAATTCTATTTTCCATGCATTTCAATAAAGAGTGAATTGCAGGTGCCAAAACATCATCTGACATTTTGTGCCCTTACTGCAGAGTGATCGACTTTAGGTGATCAGAAACTGCTTGCTCCAAATTCAATGCTCTTTTTTCTTCTCATTGGCATTGTTGCTGCAAAGCATTTCTCTCATCCCTCATCCAAAAGACTTATCAATAGCATATCTCCACTTCAGTATGCCACGAAGTCAACTTTGATTTTGAGGTCCTGCTTTAAAACAGGAACTAATTTAGTCAGAGAAAAGAGGTGTTTGAAAAAAGCTCGAGAACAAAGTTATATTTGTAAAATAAAAATTGTACATGTTATTTGGGCATCTATTTTTTATGCAAGTATCCTCAGACTTGGTCTGTTTATGGATACTGTATTAACTTTAATACAAAGCTTGACCACATACAGCTCAGAGGAAATCAAATTTTAATGATGGTCATTAATGTTACAACACTGCAACAAAGTAAATTCATTATCTGGAACACACCTCAGAGTCATTCAGCCAAATATCTACTTGCTTCTTTACTGTTGCAACAAAAGTCCATAAAGGAAGCTCAATTAACCAATTTTCACCGTATTGAATGATTTCTGATACTTGAAGGAAACAGCACAGGTGAAGTGTAATTTCATGACTTGACTTTTAGATATGACCTTCAGAATGCTGCCTAGTAGCAATTCAAATTACGAGGACTTTTATTGCGTTGTGATAAATTATTTCAAGATATGGCTTGAAGGTAACTTGTCAAATTGTCCATTTTAAACAAGTAACCACATGGCACAGCTGTGTCACAATATTTCTGTAAAGGCATTTATACCTCCAGGAACTGATTTATTTTGTATAAATGAGCAAGTGATGTCTTATAATAAAGAGAAAGTCAATGATGGAGCAAGTCAACCACCTGGAAACAAAATCTAGTTATAAAAAATGCAAATATTGAAAAAAATAAAGCACGAAAGTCTGCAGACACCGTGGTTGACGTAAAAACACAAATGCTGCATAAGCTCAGCAGGTCAAACAGTGTCCTTTATGTAGCAAGGGTAAAGATCCATAATCAATATTCGGGCTTGAGCCTTCCTTTAAGGGATGACAAAATATAGGCAAGCCCCTGAACAAAATGGTGGTGGGGGGGGGGTGCAGGGGGAAGAGCACAGTTCCAAAGGCAGGAGGTAATAGGAAGATAAGGGAGAGAGGGCACAGGAGCAAGAAGGAGGAGGGATAGCTCTGTGAATGGAGAGAGAAGGGGGTGGAGAGCTGGAGAAAAGACCAAGGAAGGGAGGGAGAACAGAGAATAGGCTAGCAGAAACCAGAAAATGTATGTTTTTGATTCTGACCTGCACTTGATTTCCGTCTGGGCTCACTCCAACCAGATGGCCTTAACCATAGCCCCTTTTCCACTGGCATCCCAGTTAATCGGCCATGCGGTGTCCCGGGATAGGAAGACCTTTGTGCCATTTCCACCGGGCCACCCTTAATTGGAACACTAATTGCTTTTCCGCTGAATGCATTCACCCCCAGGAATCGGAGTGTTCCACCTTCAACTGAAAATGGGTGTCTTTCTGCTGTCCCTTTTCCACTGATTTTATCAGCACGCTGTCATCAGCAAACGCTGAGGATACGAGTAGGGGTAGAGGTGGTTAATCTCTAGCATGAAATTAAGACTTTTGACACTGGCGTTTGGACAGTGTTCCTTTTCCACTGGGCCCTGTCCCAGTAAATTCCCAGTTAGTTCCTGGGACAGGGTGGCAGTGGAAAAGGGGCTATGGTTAATGCCATCTAGTTGGAGTGTGCCCAGACGGAAATCAAGTGCAGGTCAGAATCAAAAACATTCAGTCAATAAATCTGGATTACAAAATGCAGGATTCATAGGGAAAAAAGCAAATAAAATTTAGCTCTCAAAACCACAAACTGAACAAAGCACCTTCAAAATGTTTTAATATGACCTTTCTGATAATTACAAAAATATCAACATAAACACAAACATTTCAAGCAGCTGAAAATGACACAAAGTTCCTGTTCCATAAACCACTGGAACAACTTGGAAATCAAAGATATAAACAGAGATTAAAAACTGAAAAAGTCATTTTTAAAAACTACTTAAAAAAAATATTTGGAACACGAGAAAAAAAATGGCATATTGATCATGTGTTCAATTCCATTTCGCCGCCTCCCCCCATAACAATGTATTCAATTGCACATTGTATGAATAGAGAGAGACAAGCCATTCAAAACACCCAAAAACTAGTTTATTCAAAAAATGGAAGTGACTGTAACTGATGCTCCATACTAAAATCACCTAAACCAGAATACTGGTTCAAGTGTTCCTTTACTTATCACAGATTATTTCAAATAAACCTACAGACCACCAGTGGGGGAGGGGTTGGTGGAAAAAGCAGTATCGAGCCCCTGAGGAGACCGAGTTGCTTCTCAGACTGACAGTATTTTTGCTGTTGGGAAAAATGAGAATTTTCACATTTCTTTCATCAAATTTACAACCTTATTTTACATATTACTTATTTATTATTATCAGTAATATTGGTCTCTGTCATGTCACTGCAGCCCATCTCTAACAAACCTGCAGATCAGAAACTTTTAATTTAGGAAATTAGCATAGTGATTGCTGTACATAGACAGGGAACCAAGCAAGTTCACACCACTAAGTAGAAAATAAGCAATTGCAATACCAAAAAAGGATTAGTGTAAATCATTGCTTGATGGCTAGTCTGGATTTGCTGGGTTGAAGGGGCTGCTTCAATACTGTAACTATTGATCCATAACTAAGAAGATGGAAAGCAGAAAGAGGAGAAAAGTGACAATGCCAGGCCATCAGACATTCTAAATTAACACTTTTGTAAGATACCTACTTCTTGCCATCAACACCATATCTTCATTAAAAATCTCCAGTGCCTGGCAGCACAAGAAATGCTTGATTGCCACCATTCAAATTGGAATGTGTCACAAGTAATTCACCATTTTTCTATGCAGGAGTGCACATAATGCAATTTTCATAGACGATAAAATTCACACCATCTATTGCTGAAGTAGAAGATGTTTTCAAAGTATTGTACCACATTAGATTTGTGGAAGCCATTACAATTTCAACTACAGTGAAGTTAATCCAGGGAGATCCAAGAATGGGAAAGAGAGATTTGCATTTTAAAACTATACTCTCCAATGAAATATTAGAAAATGCAGCTTCCTCATGGGTCAAGCCCAAAAGCATCATTTGAAAAATGCAATACTGGAACTCACTGAAAGATACCCATTCAACCACCTGCTAATATAAACTCAGGTGAAAATAAGCATTCCTTTCACTGCTGAATGTTGGTCCCAGTTCCATACCACACCTCAAATGCTTAGCACTGGCTGGGAAGTTGTCCAAGTCGCATCAAGCTTCAAAGCACATTTCAACACTTAAACAGGCAATTTTTTCTTAAAAAGAGCAATGATCCAAATCAAAACAAGCATGATTAAGCGAAAACATGGAAAAGGCCCAAATAATTTTTTCTCCCCTAATATTTCCTGAACCTTCTGATAAGATTTAGTTCCAATCTACAGAGTGCAATTCTTCCTGATATGCTATCACCATTCCATGCATTCAGTGGAACAGCAAAAACAATTTCGCCATTAAAAATAAAACTAATTATGATTGAAGAAATTAGCCTTGAAAGGGCAACAATCTTCTCTCCTCCACAGAGATGTTGCTTAACCTGCCTTTTTTGTTTTTAATCTTCTCAGAAAATATCCTTTGGTTAAAATACTTCCAGTCTCTGAATAACAAATAATGGCCACATTTTTGGCCACAATGAAAATTCACAAAAGATTCTTTGTGATGTGGCTGGGTTAGAAGTTAGAAAATTGTCCATATACAAGCTTCCATTTGTATCAACTTTGAAGTTTCCAGTTTTGTAATCTTTTTTTGGCTTGGCTTTGCAGACGAAGATTTATGGAGGGGTAATGTCCACGTCAGCTGCAGGCTCGTTTGTGGCTGACAAGTCCGATGCGATACAGGCAGACACGGTTGCAGGGAAAATTGGTTGGTTGGACACCTAGTTTAATTGACTTGCAAGCAAGAAAACAGTTTTGCACCAGTAAAATCCTTATCCTGCTTACACATGCCACAGCAGCTAACCAGGAAGGGGCTCAGTGACTGAAGGACCCATGCAGGCTTCAGGCTGTTGCAGATTTACACTTGAAGGACTCACAAAGGCTGCTGGTGGCTTGTGGTCGAAAGACTCAAACTAGTCTGCGGGCTGCATCTGGAGACTGGATCCTGGGAACTAGGAATTAGGACTGGTATTCAAGGGGATGCAGAGGGCAAGAAGAGCTCCTGAAAGGCCTCAGGCACTGAAAATCTTCCTGATCATCTCAGAGGTTTGGGTCTGGAACTCAACTGATTGAACAGGAATCTGAGGCTCCAAAAGCTGCGGGAGCACTGGAGGCAAATCTCGGGGCATTCAACGTTTCTGAAGGGACTTTCTTTTGCTTCTCTTTTATAATTAGGGGTGGCGGCAATGGTGATAGCGACTCCTTCTTTGCCTTAAAGTAGGCAAAAAAATTTGTATACGCAACATTACATTTTTTATATTATTAGATAATAATAAAAAGGAATCTTTGATCTTGAACATGCAATGAGTTTCAATGAATCACAAGACTGAACTTCTAGCACAACTCTGCCTTGTCAAGAATTTTGGTCTGTGAGAAACATGCTCAAAAATCACCAGCAAAGCCATGGCGTTGGTCAACATCCATTTCCATCGTTGATTTATTCTTTGGAAATTAAATATAGCTTTAAGCTACACAAATGGAAAAAGAAGAAGTCACCTAAATAATGCTTCATTAGGCAACCTGAGAAAATATTGTTGATTTTTTTTTAAAGGAATTTACATTTCATACACCTAAAATTGAATAACAGCCTTCTCAAAATTCATCACTTTTCAAATTGGCCACATTTGTGCTTATTTAGTTAAGCTCATTTTATCTGCCTAATCCATCACGTCTTCTGGGAATTTGAAACGATTTTCATAATTCCTCCTGGATTCTTCAAAAGTAAAACTGAAATCAATGTGAAAAGCTGCTGAGCTTAAGGAGTAGAACAATAGACAAAGTGCTGGAGGAGCTCAGCAGGTCAAGCAGCGTCCAATATATTGGGCAGGATCCCTTCATTGGGAATTGTCCACTTCTTTATTATTCGTTCCATCTTTCCAGCATCTGTTCAACCTCAAGCAAGTCCAATTCAGGTTCGTTTCAGAATTTCCGCCCAAAGCACAAAGAGGGAGGGATTATTAAATACACATTTATAAAACTACCACTCTAAATTTAGTTCTCAAGAACAATAACATTTCCATTAAAAAAAAGTCATTTTCATCCCTTTCCTCAAAAACACTTAAAATTACTCTCTCCTCTCCATCCCACGGTTGAAAATAAAATACAAGTTCCCAATCCAATTGGGAGACCACAACAATTAACAAAAAAAAATCTTCAAAATTAGTAAATGATATCCTTCTTGCCCTCTGCAGCCTCTGGACATGCAAAACCTCAAGGGCATCTTCACTGCTATCCGGTTGAGCAGGACTGCCGAGGCATGGTTTTGTTCTCATCTGCCCTATCAAATCCATAAAAATCAATTCTATTTATCTTTTTTCTCCCACAAGAGTGTCCTCAAAAGGTACATCCTTGCAGCCTCCATTCTGGTCTATGTTGCACAGTCTCCTAAAAGGATGCATGAGTTTCCACATCAAAAGCAAATATTCAGCTCTGCCTCATCACCGCCCCACTTATCCCCCAGCACTGACACAAAACCAGCAGATTGCACACCTAAAATCAACAGGGCAAGCAGAAATGTCAAAACTTAAAATCCCATCTTCCATCCCTGCTGCAAATTATTCTTTTTGCTGGCAAATGAGCTGAAGCCTCAACATCCTAATTTTGAACATCTATTACATGAACATTTCCACCATGTTTTGCTGCCTATGTTTGACTCCTCAGCTTAATCTGGTCCTCAAATCATCCATCCCACTGTTCATTTCAAAAATCAGATTTAATTTCAGCTGCAGCAACTTGCCCAGAAAGATTGTTTTAAATCTGAATGTATAAAATATTTTGCATCTCAGAAAAAATGCTGTTTACAACAGAGGTCATTTACCATTGTCAAATTCCCGACAGTAGCATTAACTAAAATTTATCTGGTTTTATAGGATCACCTTGTTCATTGAGGAAATGAGCTACAGTAGCAATAAAATGAAGCCAGTTGAGTCTGGAGATCTTAGTTCAAATTACTGGGAAGGAAACCTGGAGTTTCAGCAAGCAAATAAAATAATATTTTAAATTCAGTATTAAAAAGGCACATTCAAGCCAAAAGATGGCTAATTCCACTATCATAACAATTCTCCAACCAATTTCTCACAGTTTTAAGGAATTCGCATCTTACCAAAAAATTAACCAAATAATGTTTTGAAAATAATTCTATTGGGATGTCACTTGCTCAATGGAGATGAACTTGAAGTTTTACTACGAAGTTCACTCTCCGACTCGTGTTCCAAAATAGAGGTGGGCCTTCAGCCCATCAAGTCCATGCCAGGCCTCAGCACCCACAGAGCAATCCCATCAGTTCCATTCCCCATCTCATTTCCTTGCAAACCATGCGATTCTGTTGATACTTATTAAACTGTAATTTATAGCAGCCAATGAACTTTCAGGATGTGGAAAGAAACCAGAACACCCAGCAAAAACCTACCAGGTAACTGGGTTCTAGACTCCACACAGTCAACACACAAAGGCAGGACAAAATCCAGGTAACTAGAGCCGTGTGGCAATGCTCCATAGTTGGGATTATACACCAGAATTCAAGGTATGCTTGAAAGCAACTGAGCAGCAGCATTAACATGATATTTGCCCTAAACAAGTAGAATCTCAAATGCATACATATCTATGCCTGTTGGTGAACAGACTACAGTCCTTTGAGGCATAGCACATTTATACAAATTCAACAATCCACATTAGGTGATATTTTTGAACAAAAGTTGTAGTTACTTGTGTTTAAATAAAAGACTTGCACCTGCAGTCTTTCAGGGCAAATCAAATGAAATGCTATATGCTGAAATGTAGTTTGAGCCACACAAAGCAAGCGCAGACAAACAGCCGTACAATAATGACTTGATAATGTTGAGATCCTGTGGCAATATGACTGAATGGATGTAGAGAGAAAGTTTTCCACACTTGATCTTCGCCAAAAGGCCAAGAAGCGATGAGAGAAAGTTTTTTCATGTGAAACTATCTACAACTAAGAGGTCATGACTTAAGATAAGGGGCCTCCGATTTAAGACAAGGACTCCCACATTTATGAAGCAAAATATTTTCTCACAAGTCTCTAGATCTCTTTTGCTCAAAGAACTGTGGAAACAGACTCTGTCAGTGTTTAAGGTAGAGATGTCTTGATTCTTGATAGGCAAGGGGGAATCAAATATTATAGAAAGTAGGTGCAAATACAGAATGGAGGTCACTTTCAGATGAGTCTTGATCTTATTAAAAGGCAGCACATCAAAAGGTTTGACCAGCCAACTCCTGCTCGCATCCGTTATACTCAAATGTGGATTGAAGCACACTGGAAATCACTTCCCCATTATAAAGTCATGTATTAATTTGGTAGATCTTTGACTTAACATTTCCTCTGTAAAATAGAACTTCTATTAATGCAGTCCTATATCAACAGATTATAAGAGTGTCAGTCTAAATTTCTACATTATGTTCTCTGAAGAGAAGCTCAAGAAACAATACAAAACCAGACTGACGAGCAGATTCTGCTTCAGCCTCCATCTACCAAATTTCTACATTGAATATAAAATATTTAACACAAACAAGTTTTAAATATGACATTTTAAAATTTCATTCCACGTTTTGTTCACTGCGCAATAAAAAAAAAGGTGGCGCTTACCATCAAGCAGATTCAAAATTATGCTAAGCGACCAAAACTACAAAACTAAAATTTATTTCAAGAGTCATGCAAAATAATTTACTCCACTGGTTTGCCAATAAATTTACAAATAGAACAGAAAAACAATGACCATAGAAGAACAAAAATCCACTACTAAACTGTTTGCCTTGAAGCATGACTACAACATACATGATTATTCATGCATCTAGAATTCTTTAGCAACTGACAAAAAAATTGCTTGATGAAAAGATCAGTAAAATTGATTCAGTATTGTACAAAACAAGCGTGCAAAATAAATACTTTTAAATTTATTGACTGTTCTGCATTAGGGCAAGGCAGTTGTAGACAGATTAGCATTCAATGCCACCAAAATTGGTGGTACAATAGACAATAACAAACATCACCCAAGATTACAGGATAATCTCAATCAACTGGAAAGCAGGTCCCAAGCATGGCAGATGGGATATGACTCAGTCAAGTCAGATGTATTTTATTAAGTTAAAACATGTAGGACTTGAACAGTATATAGAAGGGCCTGGACACTGTTGGGAGAACATAGGACACTGTTGGGAGAACAGAGTCCTAGGGAGAATTAATAGGTTAATCTGGTGTGTAGGAGACTGAAGGGTAATCTTGTAGAGATATACAAAATAATGAGGGCATAGTTAAGTTGAATAGTTGGTCTTTTTCTGAGCGTATAGGATACCAAAACTGGAGAAAGGGGATAAATTTAAAGGAGACTTCACGAGCAACTCCACAAACCCCCCGCCCCCCCACCACAACCAACAAAGAGAATGGTGGGCATGTGGAATGAGCTGCCAGAGGAGGCACAAAGACATTCAGACAAGTAGATGGATAGGAAGAATTGAGGGATATGGGCCAATCATAAGTAAATAGGACAATTCAGGTGGGCAACTTGTCGAGCATGAAATCCCACTACCGTGGGTCTGCGCCCAAGATGGCAGCGCCTATTAATCGGCAGCAGCTGTGAGGGGCTGCCGACTCCGGGGAAGCGGAGGACTGGAGCAGGACACCAGAGGACAAGATCACGCACCATCTGAGAAGGAGAAGCGGAGGAGATGACCCGCGTAGACAGTGACCACGGCGGCAGACCAGTGAGGGAGTTCTGTGGCTGAGGGACCAGTGCATGCGGTGGGCTGCTGGTGACTCAAGGCAAGGAACTCATGGAAGCTGTGGGCTGCTGGAAACTGCTGGTGGGAGATTCACGCTGAGTAGCGGACTGCTGGAGACTGGCTCAAACTGGCTGGAGGGGTACCAGGTATCAGAACCGGGATACGAGGAGGTGCCAAGGGTGATGGAGGGTTCCTGATAATGTCAGAGGTTCAGATCTGGAGCTTGGGTTGCCAATGGTTTGTGTAGCTGCGGGGGCCGTGGCAACACTGGAGGCGAATCTACGGACACTCGGTGACTCTGGGGGACTCTTTTGCTTCTCTCTCATCCTGACTGTAAAACTGTAAGAGGTGCTTAGGCAATTCCTGCTGGTGGCAAATCTGTCTACCTTGCAGCAGACAAAAAGAAATTACATGTGATATGACACTGTTTTATTACTATGATAATAAATTGAATATTGAATGTTGTTTGGCACTTCAGGCAATACGGAGTAATTTCATTTAAAATGTAAAAGGTCATTATTTAAATGGGTAAGATCACACCATCTGACAATTTAAAGTTTTATGCACAGAATATTGGTTGACAGTAATTATTGAATAATTCTCATGCAACCAGGCCAATGCTCCCATTCCCCATGAATGTGAACGGGCTGAAAATGGACTGCACGGCCAAATCTTGCAACACAAACATTTCATTCGGATGTACAAGAGCACATCCCTTGGACTCTGTGGGCAGATCAATGTGCTCATTTGTTGAGCATATCCTGTAACTGATATAATTTATAAAAATCCCCACACTGAGATTAACACTGCTGGAAAAAAAACAGTAAAATGGAAATTTACAATTGTGTAACTTGTGTAAAAGGGGGGGGAGGAAGGAGAGAATGGGGGGGGTGGAGAGAATGGGGGGGTGGAGAGAATGGGGGGGGGGGTGGAGAGAATGGGGGGGGGGGTGGAGAGAATGGGGGGGTGGAGAGAATGGGGGGGTGGAGAGAATGGGGGGGGTGGAGAGAATGGGGGGGGTGGAGAGAATGGGGGGGGTGGAGAGAATGGGGGGGGTGGAGAGAATGGGGGGGTGGAGGAGAATGGGGGGGGTGGAGAGAATGGGGGGGTGGAGAGAATGGGGGGGGTGGAGAGAATGGGGGGGGTGGAGAGAATGGGGGGGGTGGAGAGAATGGGGGGGGTGGAGAGAATGGGGGGGGTGGAGAGAATGGGGGGGGTGGAGAGAATGGGGGGGGTGGAGAGAATGGGGGGGGTGGAGAGAATGGGGGGGGTGGAGAGAATGGGGGGGGTGGAGAGAATGGGGGGGGTGGAGAGAATGGGGGGGGTGGAGAGAATGGGGGGGGTGGAGAGAATGGGGGGGGTGGAGAGAATGGGGGGGTGGAGAGAATGGGGGGGTGGAGAGAATGGGGGGGTGGAGAGAATGGGGGGGTGGAGAGAATGGGGGGGTGGAGAGAATGGGGGGGTGGAGAGAATGGGGGGGTGGAGAGAATGGGGGGGTGGAGAGAATGGGGGGGTGGAGAGAATGGGGGGGTGGAGAGAATGGGGGGGTGGAGAGAATGGGGGGGTGGAGAGAATGGGGGGGTGGAGAGAATGGGGGGGTGGAGAGAATGGGGGGGTGGAGAGAATGGGGGGGGTGGAGAGAATGGGGGGGGTGGAGAGAATGGGGGGGGTGGAGAGAATGGGGGGGGTGGAGAATGGGGGGGGTGGAGAGAATGGGGGGGGTGGAGAGAATGGGGGGGGTGGAGAGAATGGGGGGGGTGGAGAGAATGGGGGGGTGGAGAGAATGGGGGGGGTGGAGAGAATGGGGGGGGGTGGAGAGAATGGGGGGGGTGGAGAGAATGGGGGGGGTGGAGAGAATGGGGGGGGTGGAGAGAATGGGGGGGGTGGAGAGAATGGGGGGGGTGGAGAGAATGGGGGGGGTGGAGAGAATGGGGGGGGTGGAGAGAATGGGGGGGGTGGAGAGAATGGGGGGGGTGGAGAGAATGGGGGGGTGGAGAGAATGGGGGGGTGGAGAGAATGGGGGGGTGGAGAGAATGGGGGGGTGGAGAGAATGGGGGGGTGGAGAGAATGGGGGGGTGGAGAGAATGGGGGGGTGGAGAGAATGGGGGGGTGGAGAGAATGGGGGGTGGAGAGAATGGGGGGGTGGAGAGAATGGGGGGGTGGAGAGAATGGGGGGGTGGAGAGAATGGGGGGGTGGAGAGAATGGGGGGGTGGAGAGAATGGGGGGGTGGAGAGAATGGGGGGGTGGAGAGAATGGGGGGGTGGAGAGAATGGGGGGGTGGAGAGAATGGGGGGGTGGAGAGAATGGGGGGGTGGAGAGAATGGGGGGGTGGAGAGAATGGGGGGGTGGAGAGAATGGGGGGGTGGAGAGAATGGGGGGGGTGGAGAGAATGGGGGGGTGGAGAGAATGGGGGGGGTGGAGAGAATGGGGGGGGTGGAGAGAATGGGGGGGGGTGGAGAGAATGGGGGGGGTGGAGAGAATGGGGGGGGTGGAGAGAATGGGGGGGGGTGGAGAGAATGGGGGGGGTGGAGAGAATGGGGGGGGTGGAGAGAATGGGGGGGGTGGAGAGAATGGGGGGGGGGGTGGGGGGGTGAGAATGGGGGGGGTGGAGAGAATGGGGGGGGTGGAGAGAATGGGGGGGGTGGAGAGAATGGGGGGGGGTGAGAATGGGGGGGGTGGAGAGAATGGGGGGGGTGGAGAGAATGGGGGGGGTGGAGAGAATGGGGGGGTGGAGAGAATGGGGGGGGTGGAGAGAATGGGGGGGGTGGAGAGAATGGGGGGGGTGGAGAGAATGGGGGGGGTGGAGAGAATGGGGGGGGTGGAGAGAATGGGGGGGGTGGAGAGAATGGGGGGGTGGAGAGAATGGGGGGGGTGGAGAGAATGGGGGGGGTGGAGAGAATGGGGGGGGTGGAGAGAATGGGGGGGGTGGAGAGAATGGGGGGGGTGGAGAGAATGGGGGGGGTGGAGAGAATGGGGGGGGTGGAGAGAATGGGGGGGGGTGGAGAGAATGGGGGGGGTGGAGAGAATGGGGGGGGTGGAGAGAATGGGGGGGGTGGAGAGAATGGGGGGGGTGGAGAGAATGGGGGGGGTGGAGAGAATGGGGGGGGTGGAGAGAATGGGGGGGGTGGAGAGAATGGGGGGGGTGGAGAGAATGGGGGGGTGGAGAGAATGGGGGGGTGGAGAGAATGGGGGGGTGGAGAGAATGGGGGGGTGGAGAGAATGGGGGGGTGGAGAGAATGGGGGGGTGGAGAGAATGGGGGGGTGGAGAGAATGGGGGGGTGGAGAGAATGGGGGGGTGGAGAGAATGGGGGGGTGGAGAGAATGGGGGGGTGGAGAGAATGGGGGGGTGGAGAGAATGGGGGGGTGGAGAGAATGGGGGGGTGGAGAGAATGGGGGGGGTGGAGAGAATGGGGGGGGTGAGAGAATGGGGGGTGGAGAGAATGGGGGGGTGGAGAGAATGGGGGGGGTGGAGAGAATGGGGGGGTGGAGAGAATGGGGGGGTGGAGAGAATGGGGGGGGTGGAGAGAATGGGGGGGGTGGAGAGAATGGGGGGGTGGAGAGAATGGGGGGGTGGAGAGAATGGGGGGGTGGAGAGAATGGGGGGGTGGAGAGAATGGGGGGGCTGGAGAGAATGGGGGGGTGGAGAGAATGGGGGGGTGGAGAGAATGGGGGGGTGGAGAGAATGGGGGGGTGGAGAGAATGGGGGGGTGGAGAGAATGGGGGGGTGGAGAGAATGGGGGGGTGGAGAGAATGGGGGGCGGAGAGAATGGGGGGCGGAGAGAATGGGGGGGCGGAGAGAATGGGGGGGCGGAGAGAATGGGGGGGCGGAGAGAATGGGGGGGCGGAGAGAATGGGGGGGCGGAGAGAATGGGGGGGCGGAGAGAATGGGGGGGCGGAGAGAATGGGGGGGCGGAGAGAATGGGGGGGCGGAGAGAATGGGGGGGCGGAGAGAATGGGGGGGCGGAGAGAATGGGGGGGGCGGAGAGAATGGGGGGGCGGAGAGAATGGGGGGGCGGAGAGAATGGGGGGGCGGAGAGAATGGGGGGGCGGAGAGAATGGGGGGGCGGAGAGAATGGGGGGGCGGAGAGAATGGGGGGGCGGAGAGAATGGGGGGGCGGAGAGAATGGGGGGGCGGAGAGAATGGGGGGGCGGAGAGAATGGGGGGGCGGAGAGAATGGGGGGGCGGAGAGAATGGGGGGGCGGAGAGAATGGGGGGGCGGAGAGAATGGGGGGGCGGAGAGAATGGGGGGGCGGAGAGAATGGGGGGGCGGAGAGAATGGGGGGGCGGAGAGAATGGGGGGGCGGAGAGAATGGGGGGGCGGAGAGAATGGGGGGGCGGAGAGAATGGGGGGGCGGAGAGAATGGGGGGGCGGAGAGAATGGGGGGGCGGAGAGAATGGGGGGGCGGAGAGAATGGGGGGGCGGAGAGAATGGGGGGGCGGAGAGAATGGGGGGGCGGAGAGAATGGGGGGGCGGAGAGAATGGGGGGGCGGAGAGAATGGGGGGGCGGAGAGAATGGGGGGGCGGAGAGAATGGGGGGGCGGAGAGAATGGGGGGGCGGAGAGAATGGGGGGGCGGAGAGAATGGGGGGGCGGAGAGAATGGGGGGGCGGAGAGAATGGGGGGGCGGAGAGAATGGGGGGGCGGAGAGAATGGGGGGGCGGAGAGAATGGGGGGGCGGAGAGAATGGGGGGGCGGAGAGAATGGGGGGGCGGAGAGAATGGGGGGGCGGAGAGAATGGGGGGGCGGAGAGAATGGGGGGGCGGAGAGAATGGGGGGGCGGAGAGAATGGGGGGGCGGAGAGAATGGGGGGGCGGAGAGAATGGGGGGGCGGAGAGAATGGGGGGGGCGGAGAGAATGGGGGGGCGGAGAGAATGGGGGGGCGGAGAGAATGGGGGGGCGGAGAGAATGGGGGGGCGGAGAGAATGGGGGGGTGGAGAGAATGGGGGGGTGGAGAGAATGGGGGGGTGGAGAGAATGGGGGGGTGGAGAGAATGGGGGGGTGGAGAGAATGGGGGGGTGGAGAGAATGGGGGGGTGGAGAGAATGGGGGGGTGGAGAGAATGGGGGGGTGGAGAGAATGGGGGGGTGGAGAGAATGGGGGGGGTGGAGAGAATGGGGGGGTGGAGAGAATGGGGGGGTGGAGAGAATGGGGGGGTGGAGAGAATGGGGGGGTGGAGAGAATGGGGGGGTGGAGAGAATGGGGGGGGTGGAGAGAATGGGGGGGTGAGAGAATGGGGGGGTGGAGAGAATGGGGGGGTGGAGAGAATGGGGGGGTGGAGAGAATGGGGGGGTGGTGAGAATGGGGGGGTGGTGAGAATGGGGGGGTGGAGAGAATGGGGGGGGTGGAGAGAATGGGGGGGTGGAGAGAATGGGGGGGTGGAGAGAATGGGGGGGTGGAGAGAATGGGGGGGTGGAGAGAATGGGGGGGGTGGAGAGAATGGGGGGGGTGGAGAGAATGGGGGGGGTGGAGAGAATGGGGGGGGTGGAGAGAATGGGGGGGTGGAGAGAATGGGGGGGGTGGAGAGAATGGGGGGGGTGGAGAGAATGGGGGGGTGGAGAGAATGGGGGGGGTGGAGAGAATGGGGGGGTGGAGAGAATGGGGGGGGTGGAGAGAATGGGGGGGGTGGAGAGAATGGGGGGGTGGAGAGAATGGGGGGGTGGAGAGAATGGGGGGTGGAGAGAATGGGGGGGTGGAGAGAATGGGGGGGTGGAGAGAATGGGGGGGTGGAGAGAATGGGGGGGTGGAGAGAATGGGGGGGTGGAGAGAATGGGGGGGTGGAGAGAATGGGGGGGTGAGAGAATGGGGGGGTGGAGAGAATGGGGGGGTGGAGAGAATGGGGGGGTGGAGAGAATGGGGGGGTGGAGAGAATGGGGGGGTGGAGAGAATGGGGGGGGTGGAGAGAATGGGGGGGTGGAGAGAATGGGGGGGTGGAGAGAATGGGGGGGTGGAGAGAATGGGGGGGTGGAGAGAATGGGGGGGTGGAGAGAATGGGGGGGTGGAGAGAATGGGGGGGTGGAGAGAATGGGGGGGTGGAGAGAATGGGGGGGTGGAGAGAATGGGGGGGTGGAGAGAATGGGGGGGTGGAGAGAATGGGGGGGTGGAGAGAATGGGGGGGTGGAGAGAATGGGGGGTGGAGAGAATGGGGGGGTGGAGAGAATGGGGGGGTGGAGAGAATGGGGGGGTGGAGAGAATGGGGGGGTGGAGAGAATGGGGGGGTGGAGAGAATGGGGGGGTGGAGAGAATGGGGGGGTGGAGAGAATGGGGGGGTGGAGAGAATGGGGGGGTGGAGAGAATGGGGGGGTGGAGAGAATGGGGGGGTGGAGAGAATGGGGGGGTGGAGAGAATGGGGGGGTGGAGAGAATGGGGGGGTGGAGAGAATGGGGGGGTGGAGAGAATGGGGGGTGGAGAGAATGGGGGGGTGGAGAGAATGGGGGGGTGGAGAGAATGGGGGGGTGGAGAGAATGGGGGGGTGGAGAGAATGGGGGGGTGGAGAGAATGGGGGGGTGGAGAGAATGGGGGGGTGGAGAGAATGGGGGGGTGGAGAGAATGGGGGGGTGGAGAGAATGGGGGGGTGGAGAGAATGGGGGGTGGGAGAGAATGGGGGGGTGGAGAGAATGGGGGGGTGGAGAGAATGGGGGGGTGGAGAGAATGGGGGGGTGGAGAGAATGGGGGGGTGGAGAGAATGGGGGGGTGAGAGAATGGGGGGGTGGAGAGAATGGGGGGTGGAGAGAATGGGGGGGTGGAGAGAATGGGGGGGTGAGAGAATGGGGGGGTGGAGAGAATGGGGGGGTGGAGAGAATGGGGGGGTGGAGAGAATGGGGGGGTGGAGAGAATGGGGGGGTGGAGAGAATGGGGGGGTGGAGAGAATGGGGGGGTGGAGAGAATGGGGGGGTGGAGAGAATGGGGGGGTGGAGAGAATGGGGGGGTGGAGAGAATGGGGGGGTGGAGAGAATGGGGGGGTGAGAGAATGGGGGGGTGGAGAGAATGGGGGGGTGAGAGAATGGGGGGGTGGAGAGAATGGGGGGTGAGATGGGGGGTGAGAGAATGGGGGGGTGGAGAGAATGGGGGGGGGGTGGAGAGAATGGGGGGGTGGAGAGAATGGGGGGTGGAGAGAATGGGGGGGTGGAGAGAATGGGGGGGTGGAGAGAATGGGGGGGTGGAGAGAATGGGGGGGTGGAGAGAATGGGGGGGTGGAGAGAATGGGGGGGTGGAGAGAATGGGGGGGTGGAGAGAATGGGGGGGTGGAGAGAATGGGGGGTGGAGGATGGGGGGGTGGAGAGAATGGGGGGGTGGAGAGAATGGGGGGGTGGAGAGAATGGGGGGGTGAGAGAATGGGGGGGTGGAGAGAATGGGGGGGAGAGAATGGGGGGGTGGAGAGAATGGGGGGGTGGAGAGAATGGGGGGGTGGAGAGAATGGGGGGGTGGAGAGAATGGGGGGGTGGAGAGAATGGGGGGGTGGAGAGAATGGGGGGGTGGAGAGAATGGGGGGGTGGAGAGAATGGGGGGGTGGAGAGAATGGGGGGTGGAGAATGGGGGGGTGGAGAGAATGGGGGGGTGGAGAGAATGGGGGGGGTGGAGAGAATGGGGGGGTGGAGAGAATGGGGGGGTGGAGAGAATGGGGGGGTGGAGAGAATGGGGGGGTGGAGAGAATGGGGGGGTGGAGAGAATGGGGGGTGGAGAGAATGGGGGTGGAGATTGGGGTGGAGAGAATGGGGGTTGGGTGGGAGAGAATGGGGGGGTGGAGAGAATGGGGGGGTGGAGAGAATGGGGGGGTGGAGAGAATGGGGGGGGTGGAGAGAATGGGGGGGTGGAGAGAATGGGGGGGTGGGAATGGGGGAGAATGGGGGGGTGGAGAGAATGGGGGGGTGGAGAGAATGGGGGGGGGTGGAGAGAATGGGGGGGTGGAGAGAATGGGGGGGTGGAGAGGAATGGGGGGTGGAGAGAATGGGGGGGTGGAGAGAATGGGGGGGTGGAGAGAATGGGGGGTGGAGAGAATTGGGGGGGGTGGAGAGAATGGGGGGGTGAGAGAATGGGGGTGGAGAATGGGGGGTGAGAGAATGGGGGGTGGAGAGAATGGGGGGGTTGGAGAGATGGGGGGTGGAGAGAATGGGGGGGTGGAGAGAATGGGGGGGTGGAGAGAATGGGAGGGGGGGTGGAGAGAATGGGCTGGGTGGTCGCGCCATGGGGGTGGAGAGAATGGGGGGGTGGAGAGAATGGGGGGGTGGAGAGACTGGGGGGGTGGAGAGAATGGGGGGGTGGAGAGAATGGGGGGGTGGAGAGAATGGGGGGGTGGAGAGAATGGGGGGGTGGAGAGAATGGGGGGGTGGAGAGAATGGGGGGGTGGAGAGAATGGGGGGTGGAGAGAATGGGGGGGTGGAGAGAATGGGGGGGTGGAGAGAATGGGGGGGTGGAGCGCCATTGTTGGTGAGCGAATGGGGGGTGGAGCGGAATGGGGGGGTGGAGAGAATGGGGGGGTGGAGACCATGGTGGAGTCCAGGTTGTAGAGACTGGGGGGGTTGGAGAGACTGGGGGGGTGGAGAGAATGGGGGGTGAGCTGTGGGTGAGAGCATGGGGGGGTGCGAGAGAATGGGGGGGTGGAGAGAATGGGGGGTGAGAATGGGGGGAGCCTCATGGGGGTTCGCCTTGGAGAGCCATGGGGGGGTTGGAGAATGGGGGGTGGAGAGACATGGGGGGTGGAGAGCATGGGGGGTGAGAGAATGGGGGTGCGCTCCATTTTGTTATTCTCTGCCAGGTTTTTATGCGCTCATGGGTGTGGCCCAGTTGTATGCGCGCCATGGGTGGAGGCTCGCCAGGGTTTGAGAATGGGGGGGTGGAGAGAATGGGGGGTGGAGAGCCATGGGGGGGGTGGAGAGAATGGCGATGGAGCGAGACATGGGGGTTGGAGAGAGCAGGTGGCCAGCGGTTCCGGGTGTGCGTGGAACAGTGACGGGCTGCGAGGATGCATGAGGGCCGGGCCGTCAGTGCTCGGCTCGGCGTTCTCGCCCGGTCTCCCTCTTCCTCCCTCCAGGCCCCGCATCTCGGAACGCCCGGCTTTCAATTGGGCAGCAGCGGGTCGGGTCGCTCCAGGGGAGCCCGTGGGAGGAAGATCCAGCCCCAATTCCGCCCGCCGCTCTCCCGCTCCTACCCCACCCGGGTTCAGCTGTCACTCACGGGCCGGGGTTAAGTCCGCCGGCCCGTCCCCCGCATCCCAACCCTGCCCTCCCTTCGGAGATCAGGCCGCTCCTCAGGACAGCGGCTGGGGGTCGGAAGCCCGAGCACGGTTCAGCCTCCCTCCGTCGGCCCGGCCCGGCCCGGCCCGGCCCGCACTGACTCACCGTTTAACCGGGACACCTGCAGCACGGCGCCCGAGGTGCCATCGATGACTTTGACGGTGGAGCGGCTGGTGACGGCCAGGATCGCGTTGAGGGACGGGTGGTAGGCCAGGCTGCGCAGCCCTTCTTCGCAGCTCAGGCAGCCGTCTCGGGTAACCAGCCACTCGGGCTCGCACTCGGCCGCTGCCGCAGCCGCCTTGGAAGCAGCTCTCAAACAGGAAGAGCCGGCCCGCCGCCAACTTTCACCCCGGCAGCGCTCGTCACAAGGAGCCTGGCAACCGGGCAGGAAGCGACCGTGGCACGTGACCCGAGGGGGGCGGGGCCGGGCCTGCCTGATCGGGGGCGCGCGAGTGCAAGGGACATCGGCCGTGATGGTGGGTGAGGTGAATCCCCCAGCACCATGGGGGGGGGGGTGGAGAAACACGCATGGGAGTTGGGGGGTGCTCAGCAATCATGGTGGAGAGGGGGGGCACTCAATGTCATGGGGGAATAGCAGAAACATCAAGCATAGTGGGGGGGGGCCATTCAGTGTCATGGGGGAATAGCAGAAACATCAAGCATAGTTGGGGGGGGCCATTCAGTGTCATGGGGGAATAGCAGAAACATCAAGCATAGTGGGGGGGGGCCATTCAGTGTCATGGGGGAATAGCAGAAACATCAAGCATAGTGGGGGGGGCCATTCAGTGTCATGGGGGAATAGCAGAAACATCAAGCATAGTTGGGGGGGGCCATTCAGTGTCATGGGGGAATAGCAGAAACATCAAGCATAGTGGGGGGGTCATTCAGTGTCATGGTAGAATAGCAGAAACATCAAGGATAGTTGGGGGGGGGGCATTCATTCCAAATCAGAATTTATTGGCATGAACACGTCACAAAGTTTTGTGGCAGCATCACGGAGCAAACGTCCGTATAAACCAACTTAAAAAATAAATTAAAATAGTGCAAGGAAAAAGTCAAAGTAAAGTGGTGGCTGTGGTTCATTGATCATTCAGGATTCTGATGGCAGTGGGGAAGAAGCCATCCTTGTGCCGCCGAGAGCTCATTTTCAGGCTCCTGTACCTTTTCCCCAATGGTAGCAGAGGGTGTTGGAGGTCTTTGAGAATAGAGCCTGCTTTCTCAAGGCGCCGCCTCCTGTAGATGTCCCAGATGGAGTGAAAGCCAGTGCCCGTGATGTTGCAGGCTGAGTTAACAACCCTCTGGAGTTTATTCTTGTCCTGAGAATTGACGCCTCCATGCCAGACAGTGATGCAACCAGCCAAACTGCTGTCCACGGTACACTTGTAGAAGTTTACGAGAGTCTTTGATGGTGTACTGAAATCTCCTCAAACACCTTGCAAAGAAGGTAAGCCTTCTTCATGACTGACATGAAGGTTCGGGACAGATCCTCAGAGATGTTGACACCCAAGAATTTGAAGGTTTTTTTTTGAATATTTTATTTTAATTTTCATAGACTCATAAGATTCAAATAAACAATTTAATCTTTTTTAACATGTATTTATCCCCATTTCCCTTCTCCCTGCCCCCCCCACCCTTGTACAAATGAAAATACAGTCAATTAAATTACCCCTACAGGACCCTAGGGGGAAAAAAACCAGAAAGGCTAAGTAACAAAGGGTAAAAAATTAAAAAGAACTTAATTTAAATTAAATTTTAAAAAATTAAAACACTCAAAGCAAAACTGACAAAAGCACATTGTCTGCACCATGTCCTTGATAACATTTATTTCCCTGCTTGGACGGATTGCTACAATACCCCTGTTTCAATCTGTGCGCCAATATATTTCAATAAGATTGCCACGTCTTAACGAATATGCCGTGTTTCTTCCTTACATGTGATTTTCTCCAGGGGATGCAACACTGCATTCCCATATTTCATCAAGTGGTATTTAATTGCGAGTCGGACTTCCACAAAGTTGCTATACACTTCCTGGCTACCGCCAAGGTGACCTTCAAGAATGAAATTTGGTATTTGGACAGAACGTCCCCAATGTTTCCCAGAAGGTACTGTTACGAGCCTAAAGGACCCCAAAACCCAGCAGCAATAGATATTCACCACGACAAGTAATTACTTAAACAAAAATTGTTTTTAATTATCTTTAAACATGAAAACAGAATCAAACTTTAACTTATCACGATTAACTTAACTACCCAACTTCTTTCTTTGGCTTGGCTTCGCGGACGAAGATTTATGGAGGGGGTAAAAAGTCCACGTCAGCTGCAGGCTCGTTTGTGGCTGACAAGTCCGATGCGGGACAGGCAGACACGGTTGCAGCGGTTGCAGGGGAAAATTGGTTGGTTGGGGCTTTCTAATTCTAAGTGCATGTGTATGTGATGTGTGTGTAAATTTAAGAAAAGTTCTTTGGTTCACAGTTCAATCTCACTTTTCATTCTTCCAAGTTCATTGGTTGCAGGCTATTCTTATACTGCGCACAGAATTTAACATATAAAGTTCACCAGGCTATGGTGATCAAAAGGTAAATGTTTACTGCTCAGGAAGGTTCCTGTAGGTTTGCAGAGAGAGATGTGTGGTTCCAGGATTTCCACAACTGAGGTACCACCATTAATCACCTCAATGTCTTGCTGATGAAACTTGCCCCATCAGGGTTATCCAGATGATAACCTCTTTCACAAAGTTCCTTTCTGTTTCCCGTATTCCAAGAGAAACATCAGACAGATAGCACTTCTAGCCATCTGCCATTTTGGAGCTTCTGTTTCAGTTGCAACAAGCTTCTCCTGCTGACAGTTTCGTCTCTCACTCTCTTTCTCTGAGATTCCAACTGCCAGCCACATGTCCTTCTCTCTCTCACTTGCAAAAATCTCTCCTTCTCCAGCAAACAATAGGAGTCGGTCTCCTGCTCCCATCTGTTGTTTTAGGTAAACAAACCTCTCAATGATCTTTGAGTGAGCACTTTGCAGAGAGGTCAGAAGTCTTGTAAAAATGTCCAACACCGACAACCTGACTCCTCCAAGACAATGGTCTATTCATTTCATGACATCATTTCAATTAGCACCTACTTGTGCAATGTGCATAGCATTCTCCATAGTTTCTGTAAAGTCACTGAATATTAATTCTTCAGTATTTCAAATAAGATGTTTTAAATTGTGTATATGTATGTAACCTACTCTAATTTTACCAATTTATCCCCCCAAAACATTTCCAAATTTTCCATCACAGTACACTTCTGGATCCTGTGGAAAATCCACTTTTGTAATTTTTTTTCAGAATCTTCCCAAAAAGATCTTACCTTTCTACATAGCCAGGTGGAGTGGACAAAAGATCCAAACTCCACACCACACCTAAAACACATTTCTGAAATGTCAGGCTTTGAGTAATTTTTGGGGTGTGAGGTACAGCTGGTGCAAGAAGTTGTATTGCACCATCCTATATCTGGAATTGACGACTCCAATCACACTGTCCAGTCCACACTGTCTGGCTTTGGGGCCTTACTTTGGAATATGTAATATATATTCCCCCCCTGTCAACTAGAAAAACCTTGCTTGGGCTTCCCAGTAATATTTTTCAAAATTGGGTAATTTTAAACTTCCAAAGTTATAATCCCACATCAATTTTTCCATGGAGATTCTAGTCACTTTATCATTCTACAGGAACCTTCTGACTCATTTGTTGAGCATCTTAAAAAAGCTCTGGGGCAACAAAATGGGTAATGACTGAAAAAGATATTGGAGCCTTGGCATCACCTTCATTCTGACACCAGTATTACAGCCAGAATCCTCCGTCTAGCAAGTTCTTCCTCAATCTTCCGGAGCAAAGGGTGATTATTAAGTTTGTATACGTTGCCCAAATCCTTGACAACTTTTATCCCAGGTATTTAATGCCTCCTTACAGCCATTTAAATTGATTTCTCTGTTGATATTGTTTATAATCCCCGTTCGTCAAAGGCATAATCTCACTTTTGTCCAGATTTTAGTTTATACCGAGACCTTCCCATAATCCTCAGACTGGCCAATGACCCCCCCCCCCCCCCCACCCGGGTCTCTCAAATATACTAACACATCATCAGCAAAAAGGTTGATTTTGTCTTCCACATGACCCACCCTGAAATTCTCATGTCTTGCTCCCGCCAAATGGCTTCCACCAGTGGCTCAAATGCCAATATGAACAGCACTGGGGACAATGGACAGCCCTGCCTACTGGATCTGCCCATTTGTAATAATTTTTGCTTGGGGTTTGAAGTAAAATGTCCTCACCCAATTGATAAATGTTTGATTCGATCCAAATTTCTCTAGTACCTTGAACAAAAAGTCCCACTCCAATCAATCTGTCAGAGACCTCCACATCCAGAGCTACGGCTACTCCTGAATCCACCCCCAACTCTGCCAGATGTGCCATATTAAGCAATCTAGCTAAGTTATTTCCTGATTGTCTCCTTTCTACAAATCCATCTTGGTCTGCATTTGTAAATTTTGGCAAATATTCTGCCAACCTATTGGCCAGTGCTTTTGCAATGATTTTATGATTTTATAATCTGTGTTCAATAATGAAATGGGTCTATATGAGACAGCATTTAATGGCTCCCTAACTTTTTTTGGAATGGTAATGATTGCTGTTGAGAAAGACTCTGGGAGTATTTGTGTCTCTGCTCCCTGATCCATCGTGTTCATAAGAAGGGGCATTAAAAACTCTTATAAAATTTGGCAGGGAAACCATCCTCCCCCGGTGATTTGCGAGCCTGTAAAGAGCTCAGGGTCCATGCAATCTCCTTTTTAGAGAAAGGGACACTCAGCTCCTCTTGTTCTTCCTGATCCAAATTTGGTGCTTCCAATGAAAACAAGAAATCATCTATTTTGGTAGGATCACCCCCTGAATCAAATTTGTACAATTCCATATAAAACCTTCCAAATTTTTTATTTATTCCTTTTTGGATTATGTAAGATCTTGCCTTCCCTTGTTTGAATTGCATTGATTGTTCTTGAGGCCTCTTCTGCCCTCACCTGCCAGGTCAAGACTTAATGGGCCTGTTCCTCCAGCTCATAGTGCTGCTGTCTAGATCTTAAAATTAATTTTTCTGTCTTGTAAGTTTGTAATGTATTATATTTGAGCATTTTATTTTGCCCCCACTCTCTGATATTCCTTTTCTAGTTGAGCTATCTCCTGTTCTAAAGTATTAACCTCTTTCGTGTGCCCCTTTTTGATGCTCTTGGTGTATCTAGTCATCTGGCCCTTTAAATAAGCCTTCAGTGTAACCCATATTAGGAAGTTATCCTCAGTAGAGTAGCAGTTTGTCTCACAAAACGATTCTAAGCTCTTACAAAACTACAAAATTACAATTTTTTGAATTTGAAGTTCTTAATAGAAACATAGAAACTAGGTGTAGGAGTAGGCCATTTAGTCCTTCAAACCTACACCGCCATTCATTTTGATTATGGCTGATCATCCACTCAGTACCCTGTTCCAGCTCTCTCCATACCCCCTGATCCTCCTAGTCACAAGTACTAAATCTAACTCTCTCTTAAATATAGCTATGGAACCAGTCTCAATCACTTCCTGTGGCAGAGAATTCCATAAATTCACCACCCTCTGAGTGAAAAAATTCTTCCTCATCTCAGTCCTAAAGGACTTCTCCTTTATCCTTAAACTGTGACCCCTGGTTCTAGACTTGCTCAACATTGGGAACAATCTTCCTACATCTAGCCTGTCAAATCCCTTAAGAATTTTGAACTTTTCTATTAAATCTCCTCTTAATCGTCTAAACTCCAGTGAGTACAAGCCCAGTCGTTCTAGCCTTTCTTCATATGCAAGTCCCGCCATCCCTGGTATCATTCTGGTAAACCTTTTCTGCACTCTCTCCATGGCAATGATGTCCTTCCTCAGATAAGGAGACCAAAACTGAACACAATACTCCAGGTGAGGTCTCACCAAGGCCCTATACAACTGCATCAATACCTCTCTGCTCCTGTACTCGAATCCTCTTGATATGAACGCCAACATACCATTCGCCTTTTTTATTGCTTGCTGCACCTGCCTGCCCACTTTTAATGACTGAATCACAGCGACACCCAGATCTCTTTGTATCTTCCCTTTTCCTAATTGGATACCATTAAGATAGTACTCAGCCCTTCCATTCTTTCCTCCAAAGTGGATAACCACACATTTATCCACATTATAATGCATCTGCCATGCATTTGCCCACTCACCCAACCTGTCCAAGTCACCCTGCACTCTCTTAACAGCCTCTACACAGCTTACAATGCCACCCAGCTTCGTGTCGTCTGCAAACTTGGAAATGCTGTTTTCCATTTCCTCATCTAAATCATTAATATATATCGTAAATAACTGGGGTCCGAGCACTGAGCCTTGTGGGACCCCACTAGTAACTGACTGCCATTCCGAAAAGTACCCGTTTATTCCTACTCTTTGCTTCCTATCTGTCAACCAATTCTCTATCCACCTCAATACCATATCCCCTATACCGTGTGCCTTAAGTTTGTATAGTAATCTCCTGTGTGGGACCTTATCAAAAGCCTTCTGAAAATCCAAGTAAACCACATCCACTGGTTCTCCCCTATCCACTCTACTAGTTACATCCTCAAAAAATTCAATAAGATTAGTCAGACACGATTTTCCCTTCATAAAACCACGCTGGCTCTGACCAATGAATTCTCCACTTTCCAGATGTGCCGCCATCACATCTTTAATAACTGACTCTAACATTTTCCCCACTACCGATGTCAAGCTAACCGGTCTATAATTCCCTGATTTCTCTTTCCCTCCCTTTTTAAAAAGTGGAGTTACATTAGCCACCCTCCAGTCCTCAGGAACTACTCCAGAATCTAAAGAGTTTTGAAAAATTATCAACAATGCATCCACTATTTCATGGGCTACTTCCTTTCGCACTCTGGGTTGCAGACCATCTGGCCGTGGGGTCTTGTCTGTCTTTAATCCCTTCAATTTATCCAACACAACCTCATAACTTACACTTATTTTCCCCAGTCCTTCCGTCACATTAGCCCCATGGTCCCCTATTATTTCCTGAAGATTATTCATATTTTCCCTAGTGAAGTCCGAACTAAAGTAGTTATTTAATTGGTCTGCCATGTCCTTGTTCCCCATGACCAATTCACCTGTTTCTGACTGCAAGGGACCCACATTTGTCTTTACTCATCTCTTTCTCTTTACATATCTATAAAAACTTTTGCAGTCATTTTTTATGTTCCCTGCCAACTTTCTCTCATAATCTCTTTTGCCTTTCCGGATTAATCTCTTTGTTTTCCTCTGTAGAACTCTGAATTTCTCCCAGTCCTATGGTATTCGGTCTTTCCTGGCTAGTCTATACGCTTCCTCTTTAAACTTGATACTCTCCCTGATTTCTCTTGTTATCCAAGGATGTACTACCCTCCTTGAGTTATTTTTCCAAATCGGGATGAACAAACGCTGTATTCAAGTTCAAGTCTTGCCTACCAAAGGTCCAGGAGTGTTATGAGCACTACACGTGCGTATGGACATTTCTTCAAAGGCAACACAAGGAGAATTTGTGCGTCTATAGCAGCCACAACTCCAGTCTTCCCATCAGTTCATCATTAATTCTGGGCATCAAATTTCAAAGGCCTGCGCTTCAACATTTAACTTAAAAGACTGAACTTTGAAGTAACTTTCTAGATTTTGGCCTGGACTGTAATATACACACACACACACAAACACACACACACACACACACACACACACACACACACACACACACACACACAAAATAATACATTTGTGCATAGTTGGGGAAAAAAAATTAGTGTTAAGGATAGTTCAAGAGTTAAGACTATAGTTTAAGATTTAGAAATAAAATTAGTGTTTTAAAATTAAACACTGTCTGGTTCATTGTCTATTGCTGCTCATTAAGTGCAGTTTGTAATAACTCAAACCCATTTGAAAGCCCTTCTTGCCCTCAGCTACCTCTTGAATCCCAGCTCTGGTATGTGGTTCCTATGAGCCAGTCTCCAGCGGCCTGCAGACCAGTGTGAATCCAGGATAATAGTAAAATGTTCTTAGCTAGGGTTAAGATGGAGAAAGGTAATTATAAGTAGGGAATAAGGCAGGGGACACATGAAATATTGGGGAGCCATCATCTTGTATAATGGAGAGGAGTAATATGAGAGTAGAGATGATACAGGGGACACAAGAGGGAAGGACACGTGGCTGCAGGAGCAAGTCTTGGTTACAATCTGCAAGAGGTTGGACCCCTTTCATTGGCCTTCATTTTGCTGGGTTCCTCTTGAATGTATTTTTTATAGGATCACAAAGGGATTAGTGGGTGATGGTGAATGTGCATCAGGAGTAAGGCAATGAGGGTAATAGGGAAGAGAAGGGCCAGAGGGTCCTAGTTTAACTTGAAAATAGGAAATAGCGGAATAGAAGAAGATAGACACTTGGAATAATATCGATGAGAAGGGAATGAAGGCGGTAGGGAAAGGGAGGCGTAGTTACCAGAATACACATTGGAAGATAAACCCAAGAGGGAAAGTGTAAGGAACAGGCAGATTGCTGGATCGCAGGGAGAGCTGGGAAAGGAGGAAAGAAAAATGTCTCTGATATGTGCATTATTGCAAATAGGACTTCTAAATTAGGATTGTATAGATCTAGGCTGAGATGGGAAACAGATTTGAATATTATCATAGATCAACAAATTTGAGAAAATTTATGTCGAGATTCTATGACTAAACTATTAATGTAAGGTACAGAATAGTTCAATAAAGTTTTTACATTAGTTATATCTCACACCACAGAAGTTGAATACATTGAAATGTGATTGATCAGATCCATGTTTCAGATGTGGTATGTATGTAGGATCTTTCATACATTCAACATGGTCTTGTCCAAATGTAAGAACCTTTTGAGTGTCTATAAGTAATTTTATCCAACAAGTTACAGGAACTGTTTTTCCATTAAGTCTTGATCTGTTTTTATTAGTAAATATTGAAAGTACAATTCCCAAATTGAAATTATCAATTTATCAATTGAAATTTGTTAAATTAGCAGTTGCAAGATAATGTATTGCAAGTACTTGGAAGTCATATATATCTTTAACATTGCCAAGGTTTTATCAAACAAGGGAAAAACCAGATTGGACCAGATTAGAGCTAGATAAAATAGGCGAGAAGGTACCAGAACATATACTATATAAGTGGAATGAAAAGCTGGTGCAACATAGAAGTTCACCAGTACTGCACCATCTGCTCAACATTTGGAAGAAGATTCACGTAGAAAGGAAAAAAAACAAACTACCAATTACCAAAATTATTATTGACGCAAAATCAACTAATCCCTTTCACAATAGATAACCTTTTCTTTAGAGAATGGGAGAGAAAAGGGATCAAAAGAATAGAAAATTGTTTTTTGGGAAATAAATTATTATCTTTTGAACAAATGAAGGACAAATATGGTATAACTCACGGTACAATGTTTGCTTACCACCAACTGAAAACCTACTTGAGGGACAAATTGGGAAGCAGGCTAAGGTTAACAGAAGGAAGCAACTTTGAATATGTGATTACAGACACAATGATAATTAAAAGATTTATAACAAACATGTACATCAAGCTGCAAGAGAACGAGAATGATGAAATAAGCTGTAAACCCAAACAAAAGTGGGAACAAGATCTAAACGTAAAGATAAAAAATGAAAAATGGGAAAAGCTATGCTCCAGAACTATGAGAAATACAATAAACACAAGGTTACGCATGATACAATATAATTGGTTACACAGGCTATACACCACTCCCCAAAAGTTAAATAAATAGGACCCAACAATATCAGATAGATGTTTTTGCTGTAAGAAGGTAGTACATGCAATTTGGGCATGTGAGAAAGTTGAAAAGTTTTGGGAAGATCTAAATCAGATATTAAATAAAATCACAAAAAGTAATATACCAAAAAATCCAGAGATCTTTCTTCTAAGTAATATAAGAAATAAAGAACTTGGCCTCGATTTGAATGGAACACAAAAAAGGTTTATTATGATAGCCTTAGATGACAAAAGGCAAAGGAGGCAAAACCCAACACCCAACCCCAACCAACCAATTTTCCCCTGCAACCGTGTCTGCCTGTCCCGCATCGGACTTGTCAGCCACAAACGAGCCTGCAGCTGACGTGGACATTTACCCCCTCCATAAATCTTCGTCCGCGAAGCCAAGCCAAAGAAGATGTAGCAAAAAAATGTATAATGTCAACCTGGAAATCAGAAGAGAGCCTGAGAGTACATAGAAATGAATAAATGTATTCCATTGGGAAAAATAACATATAATTTAAGAAATAGCATCACAGTATTCAAACAAATTTGGGAACCACACATGGAACACAACAGAGGGCCTACGACGGACATCCACCCCCTAAAATGACAGAATGAGAAGAAGACGAAATGAACTGACCGAGCGTGTAAAAGTAACTGACACAATTTTCTTGTTTATTTTCATTGTGTGATGATATTGTTTAATGGGTTTAATGTATCATATATGTTGAATGTTTAGTGGGTTGGGAGGGGGATGGGAGGGGGGAAAAGGGGAGAAAATGACACTATATTCAAGAGGGAAATGTTTGTGTGTAGTTTGGTCAATATGGTTCATAGTGTGAAAAATTTTAAATAATTAAAAAAACATTGCCAAGGTGGCACACTCCATTTTTCATCCTCCTTTCTTGGTTTTTCAGCTTCTTCTCTTTGTTTTTCAGCTTCCTCTGCTTCATATTGTCTGTTTCTCAGCCTCCAACACCCTCCATTTCTATCTTTCCACTTTCACCCTCAGTTTCTTCAATTGCAATTCAACAGATCCATCCTCCAGAAAATTATCTAAGTCTTTCTCAACAAATTTTCCCTCACCTATGTAATATTTCACTATAATCCTCTGTATTTGTATTTTCCTCATCCAATACTTGACTTCAGTCAGCTTTAATGCCTTAGAAATAACCATCAGTTCGTCTTTTGCTCTGCAGGTGATGGTTGTGACAAAAATGTATCAACATCCATTGCTGCTGTTTTTCCACACACAATCTTTAAATTAGCTTGGAAAAACCAATTAACTAATAAATCACAAAAACTCCAAAAATTTAAGATCCCAAAACTCCAATTTTCAATCCAAAAGGACAAATCCCCAAAAATGTTATGAGCCCAGAGGACCCCAAAACCCAGCAGCAATAGATATTCACCAAGACAAATGATTACTTAAACAAAGGTTACTTTTAATATCTTTAACTTTAACTTATTACGATTAACTATCCTAACTTAACCCCCTTCTAATTCTAAGTGCACGTGTATGTAAGTTCAAAAAAGTTCTTTGATTCACAGTCCAATCTCACTTCTCACTCCTCCAAGTTCACTGGTATAAGGCAATTCTTGTATTGTGCACAGAATTTAACATTTGTGAATTTCACCAGACTTTGGTGCTTGAAAGATAAATAGTTACTGCTCAGAACGGTTCTTGTCAGTTTTCAGAGAGAGATTTGTTGCTCATTGGACACGCACAACTGATTCCTTCCGATTAGCCACTCCAGTGGCTTGCTGAAGAAACATGTCCCATAAAGGTTCTCCAGATGATAACCTCTTTCTTTCAGGTCTCCACAGAGTTCCTTTTTGTTTCTTTTATTTCAAGTGAAACATTAGGCAGCCAATCCTCTCCTCTTGCATGAGCCACAAGGGCTTTGACCAGGCTGAACTAAGAAGACACAACTCGTCTTCCAAATTGGATTTTGTACAAGCTTGCCAGCTTGCCCCATTCCAGTCCCAGCTGCTGTTACTGACTGTAAAATTGCAGAACTGAATTCTCTCTCTCTCTCTCTCTCTCTCTCTTCCCCCCTCCCTCTCTCTCTTTCTTTCTCTCAGAGAAAAGCCTGTTTTTTCTCTCTGCTTGCAAAACTACATGACCCTCTTAGAACAGGAATTTACACCCTGCGGCTCCGACGAGTTCTTTCATCTGTTCCCTTTTTGTAAACAACAATCCATTAGTGAAGTCTCTTGGGCACTCTCCAAAGCTTTTGCAAAGGCTATAGGAGCTGGAGGAATAGTATGGCCCCAGCTCCATTGTATATTAGTGGGGACTGTGTCAAAAGGGTTACATCTTTCAAATTTCTGAGAACATATTTGGCTGAGGATTTTTCTTGGACTATTAATACCATCGCTGCAGTCAAGAAGGCACATCAACATCTTCATTTCCTGAAAATCCTTCAGAAAATGAATCTACAGGAGAAACTATTGATGTCCTTCTTGCTTCTCTATTGAAAGTATACTGATTTATTGCATTCCAGTATGGTTTTCCAGCTGTACAGCAGCAGATAAGAGTGATCTCCAGAGGGTTATCAATACGGCCCAGAAGATCTTGTCCCCTTTGGAGAATTTATTTTGATCTTACTACATTGGGAAGGCAGTGAATATTCTTAATGATTCTCTTCATCCAGACTATCATCTGTTTGACTTATTCACAGACAAACAGACTCAAGAACAGTTTCTACCCCAGAGCCATTTGAGAATTAAACTTCACCAATGAGTGTATTTGTACTGTTTTAATTTTTTTTTTTCATTTTCTTGTCTTTATTATTTTTACTGTTTTTATAGGCTTTTATATGTTGCATTGTGAGTACCTACCATCCTGACTGGAACATTTATCACAGTTCCTTCCCTATCACTGGGTCAAAATCCTGGAACTCCCTCCCTAATGACATTGTGGGTATACTACACCTCCAGGATTACAACAGTTCAAGAAGGGAGTTCACAGATCTGGCTGCCATATTTGAATTATATAGTGGCCTGACTTAATTATAAATATAATAATAATAATCAATGTGTGGTCAGTGCCCTTAGGAGCGATATGCTGGCATTAATGGGTGGCCACAGGCCCTGCTTACTGTTCGAGTAGATATTTCTCAAACAGATGCCAGAAGAGATCCACCTACTCCTTGTGGATGACGACTTCAGTGACCCATGCAAGTTAGCAGCCCGTGCGGATATCCTGTGGCACACCAAGCAATATGGCAGGCCATCCATTGACCAAGTTGCTGTGCACTTGTGTGATTCATCATGGGGTCCAAAATGCCATTTTGGACCATCAGGATCATCACTTAGGTCAGTGCGCTGTGCAGAGAACGAAAGAAAAAAAAACACAGAAGCTGTGAGTGTGTTGAACCAACCAATTGAATTTACTGGAACTCTCCAAGAGCTTATTAGCACTACTCACATGATCCTTTTTGGCCTCTCCCACTGGGACCATTGTGATGTCAGCCCAGTGCGAGCCTGCACCTCCATGACCTGGTTCGCTTGTGGATCAGTGCAGCCCGCTACTAATGCTGCTGAAGTATGTTTGCAGGTGACTTGTGACTTCCCCATATAGAATTCTTGATGATCAATATAAAACCATATAACAATTAGGCCATATCGGCCCTTCTAGTCCGTACTGATTTAAGTGAAACTTCACTAGTTCCACCGACCTGCTCCCTGCCCGTAACCCTCCAACCCCCTAACATCCATGTATTCATCCAACCTCCTCTTAAAATTGACCCTGCTGCAACCGCCTCTTCTGGAAGGTCATTCCACTCAGCCACCTCTCTCTGAGTGAAGAAGCTACCTCTTATATTACTTCTAAACTTTTGCCCCCTAACCCTTAACTTATGACCCCTCGTTCCAATCTCTCCTACCCTCAAGGGGAAGAGCCTATTCACATCTACTCTATCTATTCCCCTCATAATTTTATATACCTCGATCAAATCCCCTCTCAACCTTCTACTTTCCAATGAATAAAGACCCAGTCTACTCAATCTGTCTCCATATTCTAGATACTGCAATCCAGGCAACATTTTAGTCAATCTTCTCCGCACCCTCTCTACCTTATTGATATCCTTCCTATAATTTGGAGACCAGAACTGCACACAATACTCCAAACCTGGCCTCATCAACGCCTTGAACAGTTTCAACATCACCTCCCAGCTCCTATATTCTATGCTATGATTTATAAAGGCCAGCATACCAAAAGCCTTCTTCACCACCCTATCTACATGGGAATCCACCATAATATGTTTAATATTGGAGAGTTTTTCTATGTATATTTATGGAAAAAATCAAAAATTTAATTTTTTTTAAAATTTCACCGCCTTCTCAAGGACAATTAGTGATGGGACATTAAATGAAGGTTCAGCTTGTGAAGCCCACATCCCTCAAATAAATTAAGAAAAAAGCATTAGAAGATTAGAACATTGAACAGTTTACCTCAATTTTTATCCACTGGGAAGATTTTCCACTTGTCACAGGATATAAAAGTAGCCATCTGTAACAGAAATTGCTTAATTTTATATATCACTGGAAATAAATAAAAGTGGAAGCAGGGCAATTCATAAAAGAGCAGAATGATATGCAATATTAAGCTTATCAGAACTGCAAAATGAAAATCTACCAAAGAGTATCAAATATTAAAGGAGTGAGGGAGGAGGAAATGGTGTTGGGGGCAAAGTGGAATTCGAAATTAGGTTCCAGTTGAAGAGGTAACATTGATCTCTCCTGTCAATGAGCTGTATTGTACATTCTATTGTGCAGTAATTTCTAATGTAAAGATTTCAAATAGAATTGGGAACTTGAGAGGAGGAGAGGCAAGCGACAGATGTAAGGTATCGAGACATTTCAAATACCATGGGGAAAAGGTCAGTGAAATCAATTTTTAAAAAATAGATAAATAGCAAAATTGTTTCCATATACAGCACTCACAAGATGATGACAAATTATTTTCCTGTAAGGAGATACTGATATTAGTGCTAAATAACATTTTATCTTTTTTTATATATAACGACATATAAATCTGATTTTTGTAAAAGTTCTTCTCCATTGACAACAGATATCCCTAATTGCTCTTGCATTAACCTTTAGCCCTCAGGGAAGATAGTATTTCAGTCAATCTTGTTACTACAATTCAACAGTGGACTTCTAGCTTGGCTCTGCAGTTAAATTCCACTAATTGTTCATTTTTCCTCAGCCACAGAAAGCAATGATATCGCGGTGGCAGCACCTCTATTTCTTTTATAGATTATTGCACCAAAAATGTTTTCCTTTCACATTTTTAGTGTACCACATTGGCTGTTGTTTGAATCAAAGAGAAAGTAAGAATTAATTAGTAGATTGGTGTTCATAACTTTACTAAATACACTTCTGTTTAGCTGGAGGTTTCACTCAACAAAAACTTATTTTCTGTTTGTCATTTCAGGAAGGATGGAGGATCCTCCAAGGATGTTTGTACCTGACGCCAATAGATTACCAAATAAAAAAGCCATGGACTAGATAATTTTGGGATATTAATTGTACTTTCTATCATTTATAGTAAGAATTTAGAGGAAAAATATTTTGTGCATATTTTGGATATTATATACAACTTATTATTAATTGAAATTAGTTGATAATTTGGGATTGTCTATCTAGGCTAACATGAGTGGTAAGAAGAGCAAAGATTTTCTTGCAATAAATAAATCAGTTCCAAACAGTAGACATTTTGTAGAGTTTCAACTTTTTCCTTATTTTGTTGGCTTTATAATTAAAGTGATGAGCAGAGGGAAGTTAGAAACAGGGCAACCATTATCCATTCAATTAAAAGCTATTTTGGAACCTTTTAAACATACAGTATCTGGACCGTAATTTACAGAGTTTAACAAAACAATAAAATATCAAGGCAACCTTCTACAATTAATTTGTTTTATTCTTGCTGTACAAGATGGATTGCTTGGGCAGCATGCAAAACAGTTTTTCATGGTATCTTGGTACAAGTGATGATAAATAATTCACTTCCATTCAGCAGGGAGTTGTGCAGGCCCATAAAGCATACACCAGGAGGAAATTTTGTTTTCCTTTGGTTTACTAATGACAGCATTTATATGCAACCGTTTTAAGTTTTCTACTCACACATTTCTAACACTTTGAGAAATTATAATCTGGCTTTCAGTCAGATATACTGCATTTGTTTCTTTAAAAATGATAAATAGTGAAACAGATACAGCCATTTAATTCTTTGACCTCTTTCCCTTTAGGTGGGATGAACTTCACCCACTGGATTCCCAGCCCCCTCTGGCGCCATTTGTCCTTCACCTCTCACCTAGTTCCCATTAGCAGTCTCAATACAGGTTCCTGATCTGAAATATTGACCATTTCTCCCCATAGATGCTGCGTGACCAGTTGGTTCCCTCCAACTTCTTATCACCTTCTTTTCAGATTCCACCACACTTTGCCTTCTTCCTGGTGACCAAGCTCTGTTTGCTTCCAGCTACTGCCCAGCAGTGGACTCCATCACTCTTCTCTACGTTGCTCCATCATTTCATCATCAATCACTCCTTCTTGGTCTACCCATCACCAACTGGCTCCCTCCTTAACCCTCCCTCTCCATTATGCTGGCTATCCTCCCTCTCCACTCTTAGTCCTGATGCAGGACTTTGACCAAAATGTCAATCACTCCTCTTCATCATGTCACCTTTCTACAGGAGCTTTATCGAGAGCGTCCTAGCAGCTGCATCACAGTGTGGTACAAAGTTGGTGCAAAGAAATAGATCGGAGGACAATCCACAGGGTCTTAAGGGTGGCAGAGAGGATCACTGGAGTCTCCCTCCCCCCATCGATGTGATTTACAGCAATCATTATCTGAAGAAGGAGCGCAAAATTATTGAGGACTCCTTCCATACTGCACACAGCATCTTTCAGCTGATAAAGGAGTATCAGAGCCAGCACCACCAGGTTGAAGAACAGCTTCTTCCCACGGGCAGTGAGAATGCTGAATGACCAAAGGAGCTGCTCACATTAACCACCCGAAACTCTCATATTCATTGTATATATGAATACCTCTCCTGTATTGTCTATCTGTACACGAGCTTTATCTGGTTGTGTGTCTGTGTGTTTTGCACCGAGGACCGGAGAACACTGTTTCATTGGGTTGACAATAACAGTAAACTTGACTTCTCTGACCGATGCTTCTGGTCCCACTGAGTTCCTCCAGTTTGTTTTTGCTCCAGGTTCCAGCAGCTGCAGTCTCTTGAGATAAGGATTCCTTTATATCCACCCCTGTGTATTTTGATAATTGACTGTCCATTTCCAGTTATCTGAATCTATCATCATCTTATATACTATCAAATCTATCAATTTCCATTGCTTCAATAACAATCTCAGATTACCGCAGATGTATTCTAATAACTCTGTACCTTTTCTTGAACATCCCATGGCATAATTTGGTTATTTTCTTGTATTTAGCTCATGCTGAAATGGTTAATCATCATTTTAATAGAATCTCTCTTCAGTGCACTTTGTAGACTTCATCACTAGATGGCAGTAAGGCACCATGTTGATTTGATTGCAGGTCAGAATTTATTGTCAGGGCAATAAAAATCATCTGCCCAGCTCTGAATAAAAAAAAGAGCTAAACTTTTTATTCAAAATAGTTTTATCTTTTCTTTTTAGGAACCTGTAGCTTTTTTAAACTATTCCATTTATAAAAATATTTTCAGTTTTTGTGTTTCTAATTTCCTTGCAGCTTTTTCGAGCCACTCTTCCGAGCTTTTTCTTTCCATTTTGTTGTTTTTTTTTAACTTAAGCATTGGTATTCACTTTTTTTGAATTTATTCCAAACTCCTTTCTGCCTCAACTTTTCTTCCTTTCTACTTTGTCTTCTCAAGACTTGCTTCTGTCATTTATGTGGGAATTTATCCCACTGATATATTTTGGATAGGTATGAAATATATATATTTCATTTGCTTATAAGGTTACCTAACTAGTTGAGATTTTACTGCAAGACTACTCACCTCCAGCACTCTTCTATACACAAAATACTGTTTTTTTTCTAAATAAACGATGGAAAGCTTAAAGAAACTGAAAAAACATAAGATGTTTTTAATGCCAATATAATGTTTCTTCTTTTTTGCATGTAGCAGTATTCAAGAAATTTATTTTTTATTTAAGGAGGGGCTCTCTTTTGGATCAAAAGTCATTCTTGGAAAATGAATATTGAGCTGATTGATGAAAGCTGCTCAATGAGGCATAACAAGGGTAAGCAAATTTAAGTTCTTGGGAGTCACTATCTTGGAGGATCTTTCCTGGACCCAACACACTAATGGCATTGTGAAGAAAGCATGTCAGTGTCTTTACATCCTCAGGAGTTTGTGGAGGTTTGGTGTGACACCAGAAATCCTGGCAAATTTCTAGAGGTGTGGTGGAAAGTGTGCTACCCCGCTACATCACTGTCTGGTATGGGAAAACCAATAAATACCCCTGAACGTAAAGCCCTCCAAACATTAGTGGACACAGCCCAGGATATCACAGGCAAAACCCTCCCCACTATCTAGAGCATCTACAGGGAAAGCTGCAGTCGGAGAGCAGCAGCAACATCAAGGATCCACACCACCCTGCACACACTCTGTTCTCGCTGCTGCCATCAGGAAAGGTGTCCCAAGATTCGCACCACCAGGTTCAGGAACAGCTGTTACACCTCCCCCATCAAACTTCTCAACAACAAACTCAATCAGGGACTCATTTAAGGATTCTTTTTTGTGCACTTTATTGATGTTTTTTATTCGTTCTGTATTGCAGTTTACATTTGTTTTCTGTTTACATTTCTCTATTTGTTTACATGTATACATTTTTCACTACCAATAAGTGATGATTCTGCCTTGCCTGCAGAATAAAGAATCTCAGGGTAATTATGACTGTGACAATAAATGTGAAATCTGAGGGATATAAGAGTGTTGTCAGAAGTGGAAGGCTAACCAGGAGAATAGTAGGAGGCGAACCAGGAGAATACTGGAATAGTTAAGTTTGATGAACTGACATTGGAGGAGAATTTAGCTGAATCCAATGGTCAAATCAATTGAAGATGCCAAGTCAAAGATCATAAATGAAAAATTGCCATGGATTTATACATCTATCAAATTATTTGTTAAAGCAACCAGTGAATAAAAGTCAAATTACTTAACATTTTGAAAATATTTTCCGTTATTGATTTATATATTTCAGTTGTAAAATGACATCAAAATTACTTATTTAAATTCAAATTATAAACTTCCCTGTTTTAAGTGTTCACTAATATTTTAGCTTAAATCCTACAATTTTCTTCAAAGGCTTGTGTTTTTAATATTTGTCGTTATGCATCGTTCAGTAAGGTCAATTTAGTTTAGAGTGTGTGAGTGCTCATCGGTTATCAAGGTCAAGGCAATTGTAAGAATTTGCATGCTATGTGAATTCTTGTTGCTACGACATGGAGACAGCAATGAGACATGCTGGTAAGAATTGCTAGATCCGTGCAGCTGAGTTTTAAGATGCTGTGATTAGTTGAAATGCAGCTTGTGAGGATATTCCAATTGCTTTGAAATGAAAAATAATTTTTCATACAATGAGAACAGCTGCAAAAACTAGTACAAGTGAAATGAAATGAATGACAAAAATATGATGTGATCTTGCATCTGCTCAAGCAATACGAACTACAGCTAATGCAAGTGATTACACTTGACCACAAGGTTGAATTTTTGCCCTCTCCCAAGATCAAATCACACAGGTTTGGATTCAATATTTTCATCTAATTTGTGGGTCTAATACAACAATGAAGATTATGCTGTTTCAAATATGTCTCCACAATTTTTTTTATCGAATGCTTTTGTTTCTAACCATTTATTTCCATAATGAATTTTTTTTAAAGTACCAAAGTAAATGCAATGACCATGAAGGTGAACAACGTGGATGTGTTGGCTGAGAGTAACATTGATAGCAGTCAGAATACAATAAATCAAGAATTGTTTAGCTGGACTTAGGCCAAGCAGGAAACTAAAATCCAAGAAAGATAACTGTAATGTTTTGGGTACAAGATTCTTTTCATTATATCACTCAGAGAAATGCGCAGAACAAGACACTGGTTAAGTCCAGAAGGCATAGCAATTGAGTTCTTGGGAGTCACTCTCTCAGAGGATCTTTCCTGCACCCAACACATGAATGGCATTGGGAAGAAAACACTTCAGTGCCTCTACTTCCTCAGGAGTCTGTGGAGGTTTGCCTTGACACCAGAAACCCTGCCAAATTTCTACAGATGTGTAGTGGAAAGTGTGCTGACCGGCTGCATCACGGTCAGGTACAGGGATACCCATGCCCCGAGCATAAAGCCCTGCAAAAGGTAGTGGATGCAGCCTAGGCCATCACAGGCAAAACCCTCCCCACTATCGAGAACATCTTAAGGGAGCACTGCCATCGGAGAGCTGCAGCAATCATCAAGGAAGGATCCACACCACCCAGCTTTGTTCTAACTGCTGCCATCATGAAAGTGTATAGGTGTCACACCACCAGATTCAGGAACAGTTGCTATCCCTCCACCATCAGACTCCTCAACAACAAACTCAATCAGGGACTCATTTAAGGACTCCTGGGCACTTTGATTTTTTTTAATACTTCCTGTATTGCACAGTTTGTTTACATTTGTTATCTGTTTACAGTTCTTTATTTACATGTATGCACTGTGTACAGTTTTTTTGTACTACCATTAAGTGATAATTCTGCCTTGCCCGCAGGAAAATGAATCCCAGGGTTGTAAATGATGTCATGTATTTACTCAGACAATAAATCTGAAATTTGGGAGAGATAACTAGGGGAATAAAAAAGTTACAGGCACCAGGCTTGTTCACAATGGTACAGTGAATTTGTCTGGTTTTTAGCCTCACTCACGAGCGGAGGCACTGAAATTTAACACTAATAGCTGTGATCTTCGCTGTCCACAATTCTGTGATCTGTTTATTTTCAAATAAATCAAGGAAACCAAACTTACTTTTCAAAAATTCTTCAGTTTTTCCATTAACATTCATTTCATGAAAGAGCAATCTTCAAGTGTCTCATCCTGAAGCTCTGGAATTCCCTTACTATATTGCTCCACTCTCCAACGACCCTTCTAAGATCTTAAAGCTTATTGCATTTTGTTTTTGATTATGGCAGGGAAGAGATTTGGGACACATTTGTACAGTGAAAACAGTATTTCAATGTAAGCCACCACACGATTCAGAATTTATTTGATCCTCTTGAAGCAAGCATAACAATTGATCCAAGATGGCTGAATAATTAAATATGATCTGTTTAAGACAGATGTTTCATTCCTTAACAAAGTTCACATTTATTGTCAGAGTACATACATGACATCACATGCAACACTGAGATTCTTTATCCAGCAGGTGAGGCAGGCACATTCCAGCAAGATGGAATTGCTGATGTAGTGGACCAATCGTCACAGAGAGAGAAAAAGTAAAGCAGGGTCAGAGCGGAGTGGACATTGTGTCAGTGTAAAACTGGGAATTCGAGGCTTTGGTTTGCAAGGCTTCGACGTGCCAAGGCTGAGAAGGTGCAGGCATAGAGGCAAGGTAAAGATAGGCTTTTCTACTTTATTTTCTGTTTTAGAGATAGTAGAAATGGGAGCCAGGGTAGGGACATGATCCTCTTGCAGAATGTGGATAGTCAGGGAAGGCAATGGTATCCCGGATGACTTCATCTGTGAGAAGTGCATCCAGCTGCAGCTCCTTACAAACTGAGTTAGGGAATTGGAGCTGGAGTTGAATGAACTCTAGATCATTTGGGAGACTGAGGAAGTGATAGATAGGAGATACAAGGATGCTAACACACCTAGGAGAAAGATAGCTGTGTAGCAGTCAGGAGAGGGAAAGGGAAAGGGCATCCTTGTGGCTGGGTTGTGTTTGGGGGTGGGGGGGGGGGAACTACCTACCAGGGACAAGCCACAGCAGACAGGTCTCTGGCATGGATTCCGGCCTTGTGGTTAAGAAGGCAAAGGAGAAGAGGCGAGCTGTCATAATAGGGGAACAGTTAAGAGGTTCTGTGGAAGAGATCGAGAATCTCAGATATGTTGCCTCCTTGGTGCCAGGATCCAAGATATATCAGATCAAGTTAATGGCAGAGATTTACTAGGATGTTGTTGTGACCTCAGGAACTAAATTACAGGGAAAGGTTAAACAGGTTAGGACTTTGTGCCCTGGAACATAGAAGAATGAGGGGAGATTTGATAGAGGTACTCAGAATTATGAGGAGTGTAGATAAATTTATGTCAGCATTTCCCACTGAGGTTTAGGTGAAAAACAATACAGAGGACATGGGGAAAGGGAGAAGTTTAAGGGGAATTTCTTTAGAGTTGTAGGTGTGAGGAACAAACTGCCAGCTGAAGTGGTGAATGCAGGGTTAATTTTAACATTTAAGAAAAATTTGGACAGGAACATAGATGAAAAAGGTAAAGAGAGATATGGAATGGGTGCAGGTCATTCGGACTAAGCAAAAAAAAGTTCTGCACAGACTAGAAGGACCAAAGGGCCTGCTACTGTGCTGTTCTATGGTTACTAAAGGTTATTTCCATAAGGCATTTTTAACAATCCAAAAGCGAGACAATGCATCGCAGACACTAATGAAAACCTTTCATTGTTGATACGAGCCCAGAGGACCGCAAAACCCAGCAGCAACAGTTCAACAAGACAAATAGTTACTTAAACAAAAGTTGCTTTTAATCTTCTTTAAACATGAAAACAGGATCAAACTTTAAATTATTACTATTAACTGACCTAACTTAATGCCCTTTAATTCTAAGCACACATGTATGTAATGTGTGTGTAAATTTATAAAAGTTCTTTGATTCACAGTCCAATCTCACTTCTCACTCCTTCAAGTTCACTGGTTGCAGGCAATTCTTATACTGTGCACAGAATTTAACATCGAAAGGCAAATGGTTACTGCTCAGGAAGGTTCTTGTCAGTGTTCAGAGAAAGATTTGTTTTTCGCTGGACACAAAATGATTTCTTCTAATCAGCCACTTCAGTGTCTTGCTGAAGAAACCCATCAGGGTTTTCCAGTGATAACCTCTTTCTTTCAGGTCACCCCAGAGTTCCTTTTTGTTTCTCTTATTCCAAGTGAAACATTATACAGCCAGTCCTGTCCTCTTGTATGCAGCACAAGGGCTTTGACCAGGCTGAACGAAGCACTCCCAACCAGTCTTCAAAATTTTTTTTCACAAGCTTTTCAGCTTGTCCTGTTCCAGTCCCAGCTGCTGCTGCTGAACTGTAGAACTGAAATTTCTCTCTCTGTGAAAAAAGCCTGTTAGACTCTCTCTGCTGGCAAATCCACACGACCCTCTTAGAACAGCAAGCTGCACTCAAACAGCCTGCGGATCTGGACCTAATCCTCCGAGTTCTTTCACTTTTGCCTTTTAAAGCAACAATCCATTAGTGAAGTCTCTATAGGCACTCCCCAAAGCTTTTGCAAAGGCACTAGGAGCCAGCCTATCTGGCTTGAGCAGAGCTCCAGTATTTTAAATGAGATCTCTTTTGAAGTCTTTGTTTGTGACCTACACTAAAAAAAACCTGCCCCAATTGATCTCCTTTAAAAACATATCTATCTATATACAAGATACAACATCTGTCACACTGTAGAAATCATTTGATTATATTCGATTATAAAAATTTGGAAGAAAAATTAGCAAAATACTAATTTTGAAACAAAGAATTATTGCTCAGCATTGAAACAATCTTCAGCCTAAAATGTTCCCTAACCATCTCAGTTCGTTTGCTAATTTATCTTACAAAATTCGTGCAAAGCCTCAGATGATTTAAAGTTTGAGATCATCCTCCCATGTACTGGATAAGGTATTGATGTCAATCACCAGTGAGAAAAGATGAAATGTGAAGGCAAACTAACCAATATAAAATGGATACCAAACATTTTCTCAGATATATAAAAAGTAAGAGATTATCGTGGACATCGAACCCTGGAAATTGACAATGGTAAAGGGGAACAAAGAAATATCAGATGAACTACTATAGATATTTGGTGTCAGTCTTCACTGTGGAAGACACCAGCTACATGCCAGAAATTTGAGAAAATCAAGGGGCAGAGTGAGTGCCATTGCTATTAAGAAGGAGAAGGTGCTTTGGGAGCTGAAGTGGGAATAATTCACCTGGACCGGATAGATTGATCCCAGGGTTCTGAAAAAGGTAGCTGAAGAGATTGTAGTGATCTTTCAAAAGTCTCTAGAGTCAGGAATAGTTCAGAGAAAACAGGGCATCTGCAAAGGGATTTGGATAGATGGGCAGAAAAGGCAAAGAATGAGCAGATGGAATACATTGTAGGAAAGTGCGATGACATGCAAGGAGGTAAAACAAATAAAAGTATAGATTCTTTTCTGAATGGGGAGAAAATTCAGAAAATGGAGATCCAAAGAATCTTGTGCAAGATTCCCTAAAGGTTAACTTGTAGGTTAAGTTGGTAGTAAGGTAAACAAATATAGTATCAGCATTCATTTTGAGAAGACTAGAATAGTTAGGATATATGCAAAACTTTTAAGGTACTGGTCAGACCATATATAGATTATTGTGAGCAGTTTTTGGCACAATATTTAAGGAAGGATGTGCTGGCATTGGAAAGAGTTCAGAGGAGAATATTCCTGGGGATGAGAGGCTTATCTTATGAATTTTAATGGCTCTGGAACTATATTCATTGATTTAGATCAGTGGTTCTCAACCTTTTTTCACTCACACACCACTTTAAGTAATCCCTTTGCCATAGGTGCTCTGTGATTAGTAAGGGATTGCTTAAGGTGGTATATGGGTGGAAAGAAACAGTTTGAAAATCACTGTTTTGATTGCACCTAATTGACTCGTTATGTGCACGGTTTCATAACTCCAAAGGAAATGGGCCAATGACAATTTTTCTCAAGCAAAATATTTCAGTAACAATTGGGTCGAGAGCAATGATTCTCAATCTTCCCTTCCCCTTCCCATTCCACCTTAAGCAATCCCTTACTAATCACAGAGCACCAAAAGTGGAAATAAAAAGGTTGAGAACCACTGGTTTAGACTCTGGGTGGAGGGGAAATCACAATGAAACTTGAAGAGTGTAAGGGCTGAATGGAGATGGAGAAGAATCCAGGACCAGAAGGCTGTCTCAGAGTAAAGGGACATCCATTTAGAACAGTTGAGAATTTTCTGCAGCCTGAGGGCTATGAATCTGTAGAATTTGGTGCCACAAACGACCGTGGAGGTCAAATCACTGGGTATCTTTAAAGCAGAGGTCGATAGGTACTTGATTATTAAGGGGTCAAAGGTTTCAGGAAGAATGCACAAGAATCGGGCTGAGTGGAAAAATTCATCAGCCATGATTTGAATAGTGTAACAGACTTGATGGATCAAATGGCCTAATTCTGTTGCTATGTCCTTATGCTCTCATAGTTTAATGATTTAGTGACAATGGCTTTTTATTGAACTTCTGACATAAAATGACTTATTTCCCAAAATAAAGCAAGAAAATATAAATTTTCTCCAGCACCAAGTATTAAATAAATGAAAAATACTACTGACAGATCAAGCAATTTCTGTTGGTCACAATTTCTATATATGAGCAATGACTTAAGCCAAGTCTTCTGGAAAACTTACTTCAAACTGTAACAGTCCGCCATGAAATGGTGCCAGTAATTTACATTCTATTTGAAAACGGTGGGAAAAATATCATGTGATATGGTTGAAATTTTTAAAAAAAATGTTCGGGGGAGAGGGAGAAAAACTCAAAACTCCAAGTAGCATGCACATTCAAATGCAACTAGTGCCAAAACACCAAGGATTAAATTATAGACAGGAGAATTTAATATACACAATTACTGCAGGACAGTACACAATTGTATGCAGCTGAAGGACCCACATGGCTCCGGGCAACTTGTGGCTGAACTCACACCAGACTGTGGGCTGGTGAAAACTGGCTCGTATTTTGAAATATGGGTTGGAGAGGGTCCTGAAGACAAGAAGGGCTCTCAAAGGGCATCGAGCACTGAAAGCTTCCTTTCATAACGGAGGTTTTGGATCTGGAGCTCGGGTTGCTCATGTGAGGCCTGCAGGAGCATTGGAGGCAAATCCACTGACACTCAGTGTTCCTGAAGGGTCTCTCTTTTGCTTCTCTTTTTAGTAATTGGGCACTGGGCAATGTTCATGGCAACTCTTTGTTTGCCTTGACAGAAGGCACAAGTTGACGTCTATCATGTGCTTGAAAAGTAGTGGTGGGTGGTTTTATAAACACGCTGTCGTGTCCCCCTGCCCACCCCCCCACCACAGCGCGGCCTGGCTGGTGTCAGGGGAAGCCAAGACTGCTTCCCAGCGCCCGGAACCCCAGTGGCACAGCGTTTCTTGGAGCTGCAGATGGAGTCGGGACACCGGCTCCCCGCCGGGCGATGGGGGCGCCGGCCGCCCTGCGCCTTCCCACCGGACCAGCGGCAGGTGCCCGGAGTACACGTGGAGAGCGAGACTGGTCGGGCAGGTAGGGTGGAACCCCCCCACCAATCTCGGGAGTGGCGTGGGCTGGATCGGGATTAGCCGCGCTCACCTGCTCCTCCACCGCTGACCAGGATCCCAGCACGGTCCTGAGCACGGAGACTGCCCTGGAAAGGTCCTGGGACACCGGCACGGAAAGAAGAGCAGGGTCCGTAGAACATTACAGATCAGAAACAGGCCCTTCGGCCCTTTGACTCTACCTCGTGAAAACCCAACACTGGAGAAACTCAGCGGGTTAAACCGTATCCTTTATCCAGCAGAGAGGTACCTGACAATGTTTGGCCCTTGATCCCCCTCATCAATGTATGAGCGAAAGTCTGTGGTTCTCGTAAAAACACCACAAGGGAGAAACTCAGCAGGTCAAAGGGGGTCCGGGAGAAACTCAGCAGGTCAAGGGGAGGGGTTCCGGGAGAAACTCAGCAGGTCAAGGGAGGTCCGGGAGAAACTCAGCAGGTCAAGGGGGGTCCGGGAGAAACTCAGCAGGTCAAGGGAGGTCCGGCAGAAACTCAGCAGGTCAAGGGGGGTCCGGGAGAAACTCAGCAGGTCAAGTGGGGTACGGCAGAAACTCAGCAGGTCAAGGGGGGTCCGGGAGAAACTCAGCAGGTCAAGGGGGGTCCGGGAGAAACTCAGCAGGTCAAGGGGGGTCCGGCAGAAACTCAGCAGGTCAAGGGGGATCCGGCAGAAACTCAGCAGGTCAAGGGGGGTCCGGGAGAAACTCAGCAGGTCAAGGGGGGTCCGGCAGAAACTCAGGGGGGGCCTGACCTCGCCAGGACCATTGCCCACTCCCCCTCCCTGCCGCAAGCCGACCCGCGACTCACGGTGTCGGGGCCGCTGATCCGCCGAGATGCTGCCCTGCAGCGAGAGCCGATGCCCCCGCACTGTCGTTGTCCAACCCGATCACCCGCAAACCCCGCCCTCCCGCACACAGGCCTGAGTAAGTATTATGAACTTTAATCTCAGGATAAAATGATCTTCCAATAGTTTCATGTCACAGTGATAAATATATTCCTGGTTAAAAATGGTCCTGCACCTGGATACAAGCTCATTAGGCATAAAAGTTGAAAAGTGTGTAAATCAAAGGATATCTGTACCAATGGAAAAAGGGCATGGCAAATAACCCTGCTCGAGTTCATGCCCACAATCAGTCACCCATTTGATTGTTTCAGGAATCATGTTATTCTCCCACATTCTCAATAGCCCTCAGATTTTACTATTCGACAGCACACTAGCAACATTTGACAAATCCTCTATAGAAAAATATTATTTATTGAATATTTTATTTCTCTGTTGTTAATGCTTCTGGAAAGAGTTTATCCAAAACTATTATTAAACATTTATTTTAATAAGAAAAAGTTTAACATTACATATGTTGAAAGAAGAGAAAACATGCAGATGTTGTTGAAAATTTTCAATAAATATTTAGTTCGGCCCTCGACTTAGTCCAAGTTTTTAATTTTGGCCCTCCGTGAATTTGAGTTTGACACCCCTGGTCTAAAAGAATGAAATATGAGAAGAAATTGGACCTTTGGATTTGAAAGGATAACACTGAAAATAATCTGCAGCTTTGTATCATAAATCATGACAGAATAAAGGTGGACATATTCAAAATAGTAAAAGAGGAAACACACATCTTGACAAGTAAAGTAAAGTAAAGAGTGGATGAGGCAACTATTTAAACTGAATATAAATTCTGCATATCCAGCATCCTTCATATGAAAACTGCACTCCTCAGGTCTTTATTAATCATTTCTCTACACTGAAGGTTGGTGGGGGGGGGGGGGGGGGGGGTGGGGGAAGAAATGCTACAAAGACTATGACTGTTTACCTCATCTATGTCCCAGAGAGAAAGGTTCCATCTTATTCAGCGTCTCAAGTCTGTCATTCAGTTTAAAGATTCAGCCATATGACCAGAACTTCACACAGTGCTCCAAATGTAGTTTCACTAATTTGAGCTGAATTAGGTCCACTAAAACAAGCTACGTGTACGGGGCTGAAGCAACTACAGGTACTTAAAAATTGCAAAATAAAAAAAATGAACTGATTAATTACCAAGATTTTGTATCCACTTTACATTATTGGATTTGAACAAAAGAAACATTTTAAAATGTGTATGACTCGCCACAGCTTTAAGTCAGTGTCCTTGCATCATTACATCATTCTACATCCTATCTCTGATTTATAATGACACCCTGTACTTCCACACATATGTAAGTAAATTTATGAGGTCATTTAACTTCTTAGGAATGTTAAACATTGAATTATCTTTAATGCCAAATCTTCACCCTTAATTCCACCTTTATTATTCTGAAAAGAATAATAACTTATCCCTAATGTTAAACAATTTTTCATAAATTTTTCTCATATAGTAGACAGCTCCACCACTCAAACTTAATCAAGCATTTCTTAAAATAGTTCAAAGGAAACAGTTTACAGGAAGAGGAGCAGAACTCACTCTGTCAACGTCAATGGTGCCAAGGTGGAGATAGACAGCTGTAACTTCCTTGGAGTGAAAAGTTTCAATGTCCTGGACCAACCATGTCGATGTGGCGGATAAGAAGGCACATTAATATGTCTACTTCCTTGGGAGCTTGAAAAATTTGGTGTCCCTCAACAACTTCTACAAATGCGAGGGAGTCACGTGAAGGAGTAGCGGCTGGTCGGGTGAAACCAGCCCTCTCCAGAGAAAAGAAAAAAGTGTGAAAAAACAGAGCTCAATAAACATAAAATGCAGGAAGAGAAAGATAAAGTTACAGAGAAGAGACAGAAGGTGGCACCCAAAAGAGAAAAAGAATAACAGAGAAAAGGGAAGAAGGAAAATCACTGGAGAAGAAGGAAGAAGGCCTTACCTGCACATCGGAGTGGAGAGTCACTGTGGAGAGGAGCAGCCGATTTCCGGTGTTGGTGAATCCCCAGAGGAGCAGTGTCCTCCCGACCGGCGGACTCCAAAAATGGCTCTCAGAGCCAAGAAGAGTTGCGCATCCGCAGTGCACAAGTAAAAGAAAAGGTTAACGCCAGTGGGAAGGGGACTTTGTGGCCTTTATATATATATATAAATATATATATATATTTATGTGTATATATAAAGGCCAGTTGCGGAGCGGCCAGCTGAGAGACGTCCAGTATTGGGGCGTTCAGCTGGGGGAAGCAAGCAAGAAAGAAGAGTGGTGAGAAAGAGAATGAAGGGCTGAAAGAGGGTGAGCGACAGGGGGACGGCCTGCAGCAGGGGGCCCAGCGGCGGGTTGGCCTGCAGCGGGAGGCCCAACAACGGGAGACACAGCAGCTGAAGGCCCAGCAAGGATACAGAAGCAGCTCACCAGAGAAGGATGAAGATACAAAGATACAGAGAAGAGAAGAAGATGACACAGACATAAATACAGACACAGAAGAGGAGGAAGAAGTCCAAGAGTTTCAAAGGAAAGAAGGTGGTAAAATAGAAGGACAAAGTTTAGATAAAGCCTTTTTTTTTTTTTTTTTTTTTTCACACCATAAATCACAATAGCCATGCTATACACTTTTTCTTTTCCACACATTTACAGTGACTTTTTCTCCCTCCCCCCTCCCTCCTCCCAAGCCACCCCCCCACCCCCCCCCCCTCTCATCCATTTTAGGTATACAATCTAGGTTGCATTAATTCAGTTAGACAATGTTGTCATTCAACAAAAATACACCAGAAATTCTACTGAGTCCATTCTTTTCTTTTCTTCTCCTTCCATCAACTTAGGTAATGTTTGTTCCCGGTAGGTTTTCGCTATTGTATTTAACGTAAGGCTCCCATACTTGTTCGAATATTTCAATATTATTTCTTAAACTATATGTTATTTTTTCTAATGGAATACATTTATTCATTTCTATATACCATTGTTGTATTTTCAAATTATCTTCCAATTTCCAGGTTGACATAATACATTTTTTTGCTACGGCTAGGGCTATCTTGACAAATCTTTTTTGTGCATCTTCCAAGTCAATTCCAAATTCTTTATTTTTTATGTTACTTAGGAGAAAGATCTCTGGATTCTTTGGTATATTGTTTTCTGTTATTTTATTTAATATCTGATTGAGATCATCCCAAAATTTTTCTACTCTCTCACATGTCCAGATTGCATGAATTGTTGTTCCCCTTTCTTTTTTACATCGAAAACATCTATCAGATACTGTTGGGTCCCATTTATTTAACTTTTGCGGTGTAATGTATAGTCTGTGTAACCAATTATATTGTATCATACGCAGCCTCGTATTTATTGTATTTCTCATCGTTCCAGAGCATAACTTCTCCCATGTTTCCTTTTTTATCTTTATATTTAAATCTTGTTCCCATTTTTGTTTAGTTTTACCATTTGTTTCCTCATTCTCCTTTTCTTGCAGTTTAATATACATATTTTTTATAAATCTTTTGATTAACATTGTATCTGTAATCACATATTCAAGGTTACTTCCCTCTGGTAAACTCAAGTTGCTTCCTAATTTATCTTTCAAGTAGGATCTCAGTTGGTAATATGCCAGCGCTGTATCTCCAGTTATATTGTACTTATCTCTCATTTGTTCAAAGGATAAGAATCTACTTCCTGAAAAACAATTTTCTATTCTTTTAATCCCTTTTTTTTTCCCATTTTCTAAAGGCAAGGTTGTCTATTGTAAAAGGGAGTAGCTTATTTTGCGTCAATATTAGTTTTGGTATTTGGTAATTTATTTTATTTCTTTCTACATGAATCTTCTTCCATATATTGAGGAGATGGTGTAATACTGGAGAAGTTCTATGTTGTACCAATTTTTCGTCCCATTTATATAATATGTGTTCAGGTATCTTTTCCCCTATTTTATCTAATTCTAGTCTCGTCCAGTCTGGTTTTTCCCTTGTTTGATAAAAATCTGATAGGTACCTTAATTGTGCGGCTCTATAATAATTTTTGAAGTTTGGCAATTGTAAGCCTCCTTGTTTATACCATTCTGTTAATTTATCTAGTGCTATCCTCGGTTTCCCCCCTCTCCATAAAAATCTCCTTATTATTTTCTTTAACTCTTTGAAGAATTTTTCTGTCAGTTGTATTGGCAATGCCTGAAATAAGTATAGTATCCTTGGAAAAATGTTCATTTTAATACAGTTTATCCTTCCTATCAGTGTTAGTGGTAGCTCTTTCCAATGCTCTAAATCGTCCTGTAATTTTTTCATTAGTGGATTGTAATTGAGTTTATATAATTGGCCTAGATTTTTGTTTATTTGCACACCTAGGTATCTTATTGCCTGCGTTTGCCATCTGAATGGGGATTCCTCCTTAAATTTTGAGAAATCCGCGTTATTCATAGGCATTGCTTCACTTTTATTTACGTTTATCTTGTATCCCGACACTTCTCCATATTCCTTCAATTTCTTATATAGTTCTTTTATTGATAGTTCTGGTTCTGTTAAGTACACTATCACATCATCCGCAAACAGACTGATTTTATATTCCCTGTCTTTTATTTTTATTCCTTTTATATTATTATCTCTTCTTATCGATTCTGCTAGTGGTTCTATAGCTAGCGCAAACAATAATGGTGATAGTGGGCATCCCTGCCGCGTTGACCTGCTTAAGCTAAATTGCTTTGATACATGTCCATTTACTGTCACTTTCGCTAACGGTCCCTCATATAATGCTTTAATCCAATTAATAAACTTCTCCGGTAAACTGAATTTTTGCAATACTTTGAACAAGTAATTCCATTCTACTCTGTCGAAGGCCTTCTCTGCGTCTAAAGCAACTGCTACTGCCGGTGCTTTATTTCCTTCTACTGCATGAATTAAGTTAATAAATTTACAAATATTGTCTGTTGTGCGTCTTTTTTTGATAAATCCAGTTTGGTCTAAATTTACCATTTTCGGTACCTGTTCTGCTAATCTGTTTGCTAATAGTTTAGCTATTATCTTATAATCTGTGTTTAGCAGAGATATTGGTCTATATGACGCTGGTGAGAGTGGATCTTTCCCTTGTTTTAGTATCACTGTAATTATTGCTGTTTTACATGAATCTGGTAAGTTTTGTGTCTCATCAATCTGGTTGATTACATCCAGGAGGGGCGGTATTATTAGGTCTTTAAATGTTTTGTAGAATTCTATTGGGAGTCCATCCTCTCCTGGTGTCTTATTATTTGGTAAATTTTTTATTATCTCTTGTATTTCTACTGTTCCAAATGGTTCTGTTAATTTATTTTGTTCCTCTATTTGTAGTTTTGGTAGTTCAATTTTAGTCAAAAATTCATCTATTTTCCCTTCTTTCCCTTCGTTTTCGGTTCGGTATAATTGTTCATAGAATTCTCTGAAGTTTTCCTTAATTTCTTTTGGATTATATGTAATTTGTTTGTCTTTTTTCCTTGTTGCCAATACCATTTTCTTAGTTTGCTCTGTCTTAAGCTGCCATGCTAAGATTTTGTGTGTTTTTTCACCTAGTTCATAATATTTCTGTTTTGTCTTCATTATATTCTTCTCCACCTTATATGTTTGTAATGTTTCATATTTTATTTTTTTATCCGCCAATTCTCTTCTTTTGGTTGTATCTTCCTTTATTGCTAATTTTTTTTCTATGTTTATTATTTCCCTTTCCAACTGCTCTGTTTCCTGATTATAGTCCTTCTTCATCTTGGTTGCATAACTTATTATTTGCCCTCTAATGAATGCTTTCATTGCGTCCCATAGTATAAACTTATCTTCCACTGATTCCGTATTTACTTCAAAGTACATTTTTAATTGTTTTTCAATAAATTCTCTAAAATCCTGTCTTTTAAGTAGCATGGGGTTTAATCTCCATCTATACATTCTTGGAGGGATGTCCTCTAGCTCTATTGCCAATAACAGGGGTGAGTGGTCCGATAATAGTCTAGCTTTATATTCCGTTTTCCTAACTCTCCCTTGAATGTGGGCTGATAACAGGAATAGGTCTATCCTTGAGTATGTTTTATGTCTAGTCGAGTAGTATGAGTATTCCTTTTCTTTTGGGTTTTGTTTCCTCCATATGTCCACAAGTTTCATTTCTTGCATTGATTTAATTATAAATTTGGTTACTTTGTTCTTCCTGTTAATTTTTTTCCCCGTTTTATCCATATTTGGATCCAAATTCAGATTGAAATCCCCTCCTATTAGTATGTTCCCTTGCGTATTAGCTACCTTCAAAAAGATATCTTGCATAAACTTTTGATCTTCTTCGTTAGGTGAATATATATTAAGTAGATTCCAAAGATCTGAATATATCTGACATTTTATCATAACATATCTCCCTGCTGGATCTATTATTTCCTCTTCTATTTTAAATGGCACATTTTTGCTAATTAATATAGCCACTCCTCTTGCTTTTGAATTATACGATGCTGCTGTTACATGTCCTACCCAATCTCTCTTTAATTTCTTGTGCTCCAATTCAGTTAAGTGTGTTTCTTGGACAAATGCTATATCTATTTTTTCCTTTTTCAGTAAATTTAGTAGTTTCTTCCTTTTAATTTGGTTATGTATTCCATTAATATTTAGAGTCATATAGTTCAGCGTAGCCATTTTATATTTTGTTTATCTTCTCTTTCCGTTTTTCCATCATTACCTTTCCTCCTTTTCCATTTCTGTTTTCTTATTTTCAACTCTTTACCAGACAACATTCCTACAACATCCAACATTTTCCTTATTCTCCTATTTCTATCTTCTTTATCCCCAATCTCCCCTTCCCCTCCTGAGTTGCCCTTTATCCCTTGTCGGACAACCACATCTCCCCTCTCCATTTGGATTTGCGAATCCACTCGCAAGCGTCAACTGATTTTGCAGTGACCGCTCTTTTCCCCCACCCAGCCCCCCCCAGAAAAGATTTCGCTTTTTATATGTCACAAAGGTCACTCTTTTAATTCCTTCCTTATTCTCTCTATTCCATTACCTTCCCTTATTAATTCTTGTCTATACTCTCTATGTTTTCCTCTAATTACAGATACTTTCACATATGCCCATTGTCTCTATTCACTCTTATACCTCTTTACCCGCATACATATCAATCGTGGTCATTTTTACCCTCCTTACCCGTCTTCATCCCTCAGTCTATTTTTGTCTTTACCCACATACATATCAATCGTGATCATTTTTGCTCTCATTACCCGTCTTCATCCCTCAGTCTATTTTTGTAATTGTTCTGCAAATTTTTGTGCTTCTTCTGGATCCGAGAATAGTCTGTTTTGTTGTCCTGGAATAAATATTTTCAATACCGCAGGATGCTTCAGTGTAAATTTATATCCTTTCTTCCATAAAATCGCTTTTGCTGTATTGAACTCTTTTCTCTTCTTTAGGAGTTCAAAGCTTATATCTGGATAAATGAAGATTTTTTGCCCTTTATACTCCAGTGGTTTGTTGCCCTCTCTTACTTTTTCCATTGTCTTCTCCAGTACCTTTTCTCTTGTAGTATATCTTAGGAATTTTACTACAATAGATCTTGGTTTTTGTTGTGGTTGTGGTTTAGGGGCCAATGCTCTATGTGCCCTTTCTATTTCCATTTCTTGCTGTAGTTCTGGACATCCTAGGGCCTTAGGGATCCATTCTTTTATAAACTCCCTCATATTCTTGCCTTCTTCATCTTCCTTAAGGCCCACTATCTTTATGTTATTTCTTCTGTTATAATTTTCCATTATATCTATTTTTTGGGCTAGTAATTCTTGTGTCTCTTTAGTTTTTTTATTAGATTCCTCCAATTTCTTTTTTAAGTCTTCTACCTCCATTTCTGCTGCTATTGCCCGTTCTTCCATCTTGTCCATTTTTTTCCCCATTTCTGTTAAGGTCATATCCATTTTATTTATTTTCTTTTCTGTGTTGTTTATTCTTCTTCTTAAATCATTGAATTCCTGTGTTTGCCATTCTTTAAATGACTCCATGTATCCTCTAACAAGAGCAAGTATATCCTTTACCTTGCCTTTCCCTTTATCTATTTCACTGTACTCTTCCTCTTCTTCTTCCTCTGGGTTGACCATCTGTTGTTTCTTTGCTGCCCTTTCCTCCTCTTCTTTCTTGTTTCCATTGTCTTCTGTGGTCTCTTCTTGCTGCAGGTGTTCTGCAGCTGTCGTTGCCGGCTGTGGAGATCGACTCCCCAGCTGGTCCCCCCTCCCGTCGGTGTGTTTTTTTTCATGCGCATCGCGCATGCGCGACTCCTCGCGCATGCGCGGTTGCGCACTTTTACTCGGCTCTGTGAGCCATTGTTGTAGTTCTTTTTCTACCGACCTGAGGTAGTGGGGTCTTCTCTCCACAGTGGGCCTCTTCGGACAGGTAAGGCCTTCACCTTTTTCCTCCGTTGTCTTCTCTTCCTCTCTTCTTTCCGTTGATTTTGATTTTTCTCCTTTTGTCTCCATCTTCTTTCCACCTTTATACTCACTTTTCTTTAACTTGTATTTCTGTGCCTTTGTATTTTCTCTTGTTTTTCCCGACTTTTCTGGAGAGGGCTGGAGTTCACCATCCGGCCACTACTCCATCACGTGACTCCTCGATAAAGCCTTTTTCGAAGAACAAATGAGGTCATTAAAAGAATGGCCATCATTAGAATTTAGTTCAATCAAAAGAAAAGTGAAAGGAGCTGAAGACAGGATGCAAAGCTTAGAGTTGGTAAATGTGGAGGAACGAGAAGCTGCTCTAGAAATGGAGATAAATGATTTAAGAGGGAAGTTGGAAGAGAGCGAAAAAAAATTAAAGAGACACAAGATTTATTGTCACAAAAAGTTGACGTATTGGAAAACTTCAGTAGGCGAAACAACAAAAATAGTGGGCCTGAAAGGTCAGATATGAAGGAATTTATACAGACCCACATAAAAAAACAGAAATCGAAAGAGCGCATAGAGCACTAGTACCGAAACCGCCACCACATCAAAAATCGAAATCCATATTGGTAAAATTTCTAAGATATATGACAAGAGAAAACATACTGGAGCAGGCAAGAAAAAAGGTTAGAGAAGACATAAGCCGTTGGAATATAAGGGACAAAAAATATTTTTTTACCCGGACATAAGCTTCAAACTTTTAAAGAGGAAGGAATTCAACATGGTGAAAACAATCTTATGGAAGAAAGGGTATAACTTTATATTAAGACATCCAGCAGAACTCAAAGTATTTATTCCTAGGAAACAGAATAGACTGTTCTCGGACCCAAAGAAAGCCCAAGAATTTGCTGAACATTTGCAGGACAGGAGAAGAGAGGAGGAGGAGTGACAAGAAGGATGACCGGCAAGAAAATATAGAAAATTATGTAAAGATATAAAGTAAAGTTAATGTATATATAAAGATTTAAAGATGGATAAGAGAAGGGGAAGAAGGGAACAAAAAAGAGAGAGCTTTGTTATAAGATAGGAAAATAGTGTTCTCTGGCGGGGGGGGGGGGGGGGGCTGGGGTGGGAGAATAATGGTCACTGCGAAATCAGTAAGTTCGCAAACCTAATGGAAAGGGGAGTTGTGGTGGCCGTCAAGGGACAAGGGGCAATCCAAGGAGGGGAGGTTCATTTGGGGTTAAAGCGTTAATGCTTGTGGGGATTGTTGAGGTATTTCATGTCTTAAATGCGCTGTCATATATTGAGATTAAAAAGGAAAACTTAAAAAACAGTCATGGAAAAAAGGGATGGAGGTGGTGAAGAGGCAGAAAAGAAGTTAAAATAAAGATATAAGATGGCCACGTTGGACTATATGACTATAAACATTAACGAAATATATAACCAAGTTTAAGTGTATCCCATTGGGAAAAAAAAAATCACATATAATTTAAAAGACAAAGTTACAATGTTTGAAAAAACCTGGGAACCATATATGGAACATAACAGAAAGAGCAGGCCTAGGACCACCACCACCTAAAATGATAAGAAGATAAGCATGATCAGATTTAATGTGAATAAGTAGATACGTCTTTTTTGCTTGTATTCCTTTTGTATAAAGATATTGTTTTATTGTATTTTATATGTTCAATATTTACTGTTTTTGGAGGGGGTGGGAAGGGGGAAGGGAGGGATGGGGGGGAAAGAGAAAATGTCATTGTAAATATTTAAAGAGATGCATCTGTAAATATATTGGTTGATATGGTTCATAGTGCGATAAATAAAGAATTACAAAAAAAACTTCTACAAATGCATCTTTGGGAGTATCATCACCATACAACATTGCACAGCATGGGAGCTGCTCTGTCCAAGACTGGAAGAAATTGCAGAGAATTGTGAATGCTGCCCAGACCATCACACAAACTTTAATTCTTTCCATTAACTTCAACAGCACCTCTCAATGCCTCAGAAAAGCAGCCAACATACCAAAAAATTCATCACTTCCTAGCAACACTCTCTCCCTTCTCCCATCAACAAGATGATTCAAGAGTATGAAATTGAGTGCCACCAGGTGCAAGGTCAGTTTCTTTCCTGCTGCTATCAGACTATCCAATGAACCTCGCGAGTAAAATGTTGCCCTTAGTCTTCGAACCGATCTCTCACTGTAACTCCACACTCTTACTTGTGTATAGATAGATTTTCTAGATAACATCCAAAATATCAGCTTGTCAAAACACATGGTAAATAATGTAAACCTGAAACTTGAATTTGAAAATCAAATTAAGTCATGGTGTTCAAAAATCTAAAGCTTTGAAGAAAAAAGTGTCAATCTGGTCATGGCCTTAAGAAAATTATAGGGAATCAAGCAGGAAGAATATTAAAGAACAGCCAACCACAAACGCCTTTTTTGCTATTTATTTTACAAATGCTTATGTTACTATTTGGTTTGTATACAACAGCCAGAGAGCAGCTAAAAATAATCCAAGCAAAGGCACCCAACTTAAACAAAATTTAAACTACCGGTAATTTACACCAGCCATTCTCAATGGAGGCCACAGCACATTTCAGGAAGGGTCACAGAGTGAAATCATGGAATATTTTTCATGTAGTCATTAGAAGTATGGAAGAAACCAACTAAACTTGACTGCTTCACAGAGAAGGGAACCCATAAGCCATAGCCTTAAAAAGGTTGAGAATGGCTGATCTACATAAATTGGAAGTTTTAAAATGCTTGGAATGTATCTATTTGCAGGATTACATTTCCTTAGATAAAAGGTATCTATAGAATCATTTTCACTTAATCATCATCTCATAAAACTGCACATTTTAAAAATTACGATGATTTGAAAATAACAATGCCTTAACTTTGATTTTTTTTTCCTTCAGGGTGTTTCAAAATCGAATTTGACAGAAACTCTTTTCCTTGGTTATAACAAGCTTGATGGTTCGCACTGTCCGCTATTCGTCCACATCAAACCGGTCAACAGCCTTCACTTTTAGAAGTCAATTCCGCACAAAACCAAAACAGCTTTAAAATACGAATTAAATACAAATGTATGTAGCCACTAAACACTAGAAAGTGTTTAAACCCTAGAACTATGTCTTTAGACCCCAAAATTATCACTTGAGGAGGAAGAATTAATTTTCTTCACGTAGAGTCAATAGCACTTTTTCTCAACAATCTCCTTGAATGGGTCCTTACCAAACAGTCGGATCCTTTGATTCTCACACACCAGTATACAAGGACAAAAAATAGATGTACAGTAGAAATATTGGATAAATAAGAAGAGGTTTCTTTGTTTTAAATTCTTCTCCAACCAGTAGGGAAGCAGCACTGTAGGCAGCCCAGAATACACCAAACAACTGCAAAATAAGATTTGTCAAAGTGAATCAGATTTCCGTGTGAACACCTCCGATGCAATATACCACAGTGCAACAATCTGACTTTGATTTGAAAGTACTGGAGATCCATAGAGATTAAGGTTTTGGCAACACCTCACATTGTGGAGAATCTGCACAAATATCCTGGGCCAAGTTGGATTGGGTGCAAGATGTTGGTACAAATTCTCCACTGTTGGCCCTGGCAGGACAGCTTCTGTTGATTTCAATGGAGGGGAACTGGTGCAATTAGACAAGCCAGATTTTTTAAATATTTCAAGATTTTTCATGTTCTTAAATTTTGAATATTTTCGATTGTCTTCCATAACCAGCTAAACTGGAGAAGTGATTTGGTTGGCATTCAAAAAATTAAGTTTCACATTTTTGTAGGCAGGGCTCATCATGAAAGAATGTGCCAGTTCTGATCCACAAATAAGCACTCAGTCCTTATTATTCAATTTTTGCTTATCACTGATGGGTCTTGCAAAGTCAGCCTCGGGCCCCATTTCAATTTTTTTTAAAAATAAATGTAGATGTACATGCTGAGGAACCAATCACTGTATATAAAAATGCAGGGATCAGCTTGCAGACATTTGTGCCAAGTGATTCCTTTCTGTATGCTTTTCTAATAGAGAGTGGTCTTTACTTTCAAAAATCAATCACTGCTTGCAACTTGCAGTATAATCTATGGAAGTATAGTTTGTTCAACAATACAACTTCATTTTAGACATTTAAACATTCCAAGTTTTTAATTAATGTGCATTGGAACATATTAACTGTTTTAGATTATAACGCACATTTATGCTTATTTGCGGGAATAATGGATATAAAGGAGTGTCTTAGTGCCATCTGTGTTTTTTGTGCTTTGCTCCTCATGAATAACAATGACTTCATTTGATGCTATTCCGTGACAGGCATGGACCCATTTAGTTCATGACAAACACAGCTCACTGAAGACCACAGGTTCTAACTTAAGTTTTTGCACAACAATCACATAATTATTTTGCACAGCACGGCTAAAATTTTCATATATAGATACTCACCTTTATAACTGTAGATAAAAGCTCAAAAGATCGAACAACCAAAAGGACCGGAACAATTGCAATCAATGGGAGTAGTGAATATCCAATCACCCCAAGAACTTGACCATATGCAACCTGCAAAATAAGATAGCCAGATTTGTCTTGATACTATAACACCCAACCAGTACAACTATCCAGATTTAGTGAACAAAGCAACCTTACCTCACCACCAAGAACTCGAGCCAGTAAGAAGATGGTTAGTGATCCAAATATCCAGATTGTTATAATCCATGAAACAACCTAGAAGTAATAATCAAATGTTTATTTCAAGACAATATTTTTATTCTGCATGCAGAAGAACACAAAAGCTAGGAGCAGGATAGGTTACCTGGCTCATCGAATCTGCTCTGCCTTTAGATAAGATCACTACAGATCTGGCCATAGACTCACCTCCACCTATCTGCCTTTTTACCATAATCCGAAATACTTCAATTATGCAAAAATAAATCCCACGGTGTCTTAAGTATATTTAATGAGGCAACTTCCATTACTTCCTTGGTCAGAGGATTCCACAGATTTCACTAGTTTCTCAACTCCCCATAATCTTGAGGAAATGCATCCCAGTTCTAGTTTCACTTACCAGTGGAAGTAACTTTTCTTTCTCAATCCTGTCTTTATCCTTTCATAATTTTAAGAGTTGGAAGAGAATTTGAATGGTTTTCCATTCAAGGGAGGTTCATCAGCCTTGCAGCTGTTAGAAAAAACAATTCTTGAACATTGAAGTTCTTGTGCCCGAAAGTAGCAGTGAGAAGGGGCTTTGACTACGATGATGGGAGTCCTTTATGCTGTTGGGAAACGCCTTCATCTCTGGAATCTACCTGGTGAACCTCCTCTGCACTGCCTCCATAACCAATATATCCTTGCTCAAGAAAGGTGACCAGAGGTGTTCACAATACTCCAGGTGTTGCCTCACCAGTACCAATAGACAATAGACAATAGGAGCTGGAGTAGGCCGTTTGGCCCGTCAGGCCAGCACCGCCATTTTAGATCATGGTTGATCATTACCATCAGTACCCCTTTCCAGCCTTATCCCCATAACCCTTAACTCCGTTACCCACAAGAGTCTTATCTAACTCTCTTTTGAACATAGTCAGCGAATCCGCCTCTACCACCCTCTGTGGCAGAGCATTCCACAGATTCACACTTCTCTGGGTAAAAAAATGTTTTCTCATCTCCGTCCTAAAGGGCCTACCCTGTATTCTTACACTATGCCCTCTAGTCCTCGTCTCCCCCATCATTGGGAACAAGTAATCAGACTTCACCTTGTCTATCCCCCTGATGATTTTGTATACCTCAATCATGTCCCCCCTCATCCTTCTAAACTCCATCGGATACAAGTCCAGTTTTTCTAGCCTTTCAGCATATGTCAACCCCGCATCCCTGGAACTAACCTTGTAAATCTGCGCTGCACACCCTCTATAGCTAGTATGTCCTTCCTCAAGTTTGGAGACTAGAAATGGACGCAATACTCCAGGTGGGGTCTCACCAGGGCCCTGTATAACTGCAGAAGGGCGTCTCTGTTCCTATACTCCAATCCCCTCTTTATGAAAGCCAACATTCCATTTGCCTTCTTCACAGCTTTCTGAACCTGCATGCTAGCCTTCAGTGACCGGTGAACAAGTACACCCAGATCCATTTGCACTTCCCCACTCCCTAGCTTGTCTCCATTTAAATAATACTCAGCTTTCCTATTACTTCCCCCAAAATGAATAACCTCACATTTGTTCACATTGAAATTCATCTTCCATTTAGCCGCCCACTCCTCCAGCCTGTCCAAGTCCCTCTGCATTTTCCTTACATCCTCCTCACACCCCACACCGCCACCCAGTTTAGTGTCATCTGCAAATTTGCTCATGTTATTCACAATCCCCTCATCCAAATCAACAACATAAACTACAAACAACTGAGGACCCAAGTTGCAGCAGAATCACCCTCCTCTTAAATTCAAACCTTGTAGCAAATGAAGACAATCATTCCCATTTGCCTTCTTGATTACCTGCTGTGTCAGAAAACCAACCTTTTGAGATTCATGGACAAGGAATCCAAAGTTTCTCTGCACATCAGCATGCTTCAATCTTTCCCCATTTAAATAATCATCTGATATTCTATTTTTTTAATTATTTTTATTTATTTTCCTCTTTTTTTTTGCCAGTTGCTTGAGGCTGCTTGAATTCCAGTTACCAGTGGATTTACTGCATACAATAGCCACCTATTTCCCTTTATCTACTGCTCCATCAAAGCAATTTAATTTTCTAGGATCATGGATGTAAAGAAACAGAATAATTAAATAGTTCCAAGATTTGGCGACACAACAAATGCTCTTAAGACACACTACAATTTTTCTCAACATGAGGCATAATGAAAGATGCAGCTCTTTCTTTTCATCATTCTTAGAAAGATGGACATCTCTGCAAGGCTGGCATTTATTGCCCAGCTCTTATGCTAAGGGAAGTGGCACTGGCCTTCATGTAAAATCACTGCAGTCTGTGGGTGAAAATACTGCCACAGCACTGTTCTATCTGGAGTTTGACTGAGCAATGATAAAGGAATGGCAATTTTGTCCCATAATTGTGTTCTACTCAGAGGTTTGAGGTGATGCCATTGCCAGTTTTGCTGCCCTCATCTTTCTAAGTTGTAGTCGCTGCAGGTTCTGCAAGGGCTGTCAAAGAGCATCTTGTAAATGTTACCTATAACAACTGATGACAACTTGCAAGAACAGCCAAATAAAATTGATATATCCTAGATGGCATTTGGAGTTATTGCTGCTGTATCCATCCGGGCAAGAGGAGAGTATACCTTCACACTGCTGATTTTTGCTTTATAGATAGTAAGCGTTTGGTGTCAGGAAGTGAGCCAGTCACCTTGTTGAGCTGAAAATTTCAACAAAATCTGCCTTAAATAACTCAGAAACCATTTAAAAAAAAAAATACAGCTAATAAAATATACAGCCTTTGCTTTCAGAGCAACTTCATCAGACCCTCCAGCAATAGTTTTCAAAGACATGACCAGGAGTAGCCCATTAAGCAACTCGTCAAACCTTCTCATTGAATGGACCATGGAGATCTGTACTTAATTGTGTCAAGTTTCCCTTGATAAGATTAAAAGAGCATGGGAGCATGATCTACAGTTTTCTATCTCAGAAAAAAATTGGGATTTGATTCTCTAATTAGTTAACACTTCTTCACTATGTGCTCGACATTCTCTTATTCAGTTCAAGGTTGTACATCGGACTTACATGGCTAAAGACAAATTATCCCATATATTTCTTGATCTAAATCCCTGATGTGACAGGTGTAATGACAGGGAAGCAACCTTGAAACTTATGTTCTGGTCTTGTCGAGCTCCTGAACCTTATGGAGGGAGTTTTTTGTCAATAATATTATGTGTTAATCCTTTAGCAGCTTTCTTTCGGAGTGTTAGATGGTATTAACAAGTTATTTTCTTCATCTGATCATCAAGTCATACTATTTACAATTCTCATGGCACAAAGAGCTATCCTACTTAGATGGAAAGATCCTGTTCCACCCACTGCTACTCAATGTCATGTCTTGCCTTAATTTAGAAAAGGTTAGGTGTTCCGCATTATATGCTAACACCAATTTTCATAACATTTGGACTCTTTTTGTGCTCAGTAAAACTGATTGTCATAACCAATGAATGTATTTATGTAAATGATTTTTCCTTCAGTAAGTAATGTTTTATAGATTCAGCAGAACTATACTACCTTTAATTTTACGTCAAAACATCTCAGGCCTTTTCCTTTGGGGGCTTCAAGTTCTTTGTTTTTTTTTCGTCATTCTGACAGAATTGTATGGGGAAGGAATATAATCGCTTTTTTTGGAAATGTACATATATTCTTCATATTTTGTAGCATTGTGTTCTCTATACAATGTGTGCTTGTTATACAAAACAATAAAAAGACTGAAAGAGAGATCTGCACTTAAACTGCATTTTAGCATGAAATTTTATGAAAAATTTATTTTAGTGTATTTATGAGTACTCGGTAAGTTGGCAAAAGGGTTCCTCCTGCAAGGCCCCTTGTAGATAATGCGCTTATGTGTCCCTTCACTCAACTCGATGTAAACCCCTCCAGCCTTGCATGGCTGAAACACCGAAGCCTCCTTGCACACAAGCAAGAGCAGCAACACATCCTCCTGCCTGCTGCACGTCAAGACTCAGGCTGCTTCTCCCCCTACCGTGTAAACACCAATTGATTGACAAGTATGCCGGGACCAACTGGCGTGCGACGGTGGGAGGGAGAGAAGCCAATCACCAAGGACACAGTTGGGCCCACCGCTGCGGGGAGCTAGATCAATTGCTTGCTTTGAGGAGACAACTGAGCCGTGGTCATCAGGCTCCACGCTGAGCCTTTGCTCGTGAGCATGGCCCCCCCGAGCAAATTGAATGAGGCGCAGGGGCAGATGGCAGGGAGCGAGGACACATCACGTAGAGAATACAAAATTACCAAATTTGCTTGGGGGGGGGTGGGCTGTGCTTGTTGAACAAAGGCTCATCATGGAGCATGATCACTGAGGCCTAGCACTCCTCTCAAAGCAAGCAGTCAATCGTACCATTGGCGTATATTGCAAACACTGCCATTGCACTGCTGGAGGGGGGGTCACCATGGTCAGCCTACTCACGGGGGAAGTGAACAGCAGCTCTCGGAAAGCACAGGCCACCCAAAGGAAGGTGGTCTGCGAAGCTGCGGGCCCACTTCCTGGACAGCCGCAGCATCTCTGCAGGTTTCTTGAAGTTGGATGAGTATTTCGAACACTTTGTATTTTGGTGTCCAAATTGGTGGCACTAAAATGTCACCATCTTTGCATTTTGGACTCCAAGTGGTTTTTGAGGCAACTTTTTGGGGGATTAAAAAATGGGGGGGGGGGGGTTTCTATATCTCATTAAATACAGTACCTATCTAAACACTATCTCTATTATTTGTGGATCCAAAATGCATTTTTAAGCAAAATTTATATCAATCTTATTTGTTGCTTCATCTCCAATGCACTTACTCGGAATTGTCCATAAAGTGAAATCACTGAAAACAAAAGAACCACAGCTAGTGGGCCCCAGAAGTCTGGATTATCTCTCACGACCTGCCTATTAAATCCCAGTGAAGGCATCGGCATCAACACACATCGAATTTTGTAGTAAATATCCTTCAGATCAATGTCTAATTCCTCCCTAAAGGATTAAGAGAAGAGATATTTTAGTTTATACCTGTAAATAGTTGAAGTGTAAAATATGCTAAATATATCTTATAAACAAAAATTAATTTAATGGCTGAAAATATCATTGGAAAAAAAGTTTCCAGTGCTGCCAGGTTATGAAAAGAAAATCACTTAACTTACAACATTCTAGTGAAACCACAAAAATTATTAGTTTTCTTCCAGGTCTTTAGTTTTCAACGAGTGCAGACAAATGCTTAGTGGTACAATATAAAAGTGGTACAGTGGTTAAATTGCAAAACTAATAATCTAGAGACCCATATTCAAATTTAACCATGGCAGTCATGGAATTTAAATTGAGTTAATCATATGGAATTTAAACAATAAAATTCCATTAGCGATTATTAACAAAGCCACGAAATCAATTGTAAAAGCCAAGCTGGTTTTTGCATATCCTTCAAGTGAGATAATTCACCATTCTAACCACTTTGGGGAAACTGGTCAACATGTGATTCACTCCCCTTTACAAATACTCGCTTTTACAAAGAAACGCGTTCAATATCCAAAAGAAATTTGAATGGATTTTCACTTTTACGAAAATAGCCTCCAATAGTAGTGAATGGATCTTCGCTTTTACGCCATTTCAGCTTTCAAAAGGTTTCTTGGGAACATTCTACTTTTGTAAAGCAGGGTAGACTTGTATTTGGTTAACAAGCTGTCCCCAAAAAAAATAGCTGAAATAAATGGGTCCTGTTCAGACGAGAAAGCGATAACTCGTCAAGTACTGCAGGAATATGTATTTGGCCTACAATTGTTCACTATTTACATAAATTACCTGGAGGAAGGAACAACATGCAAGGTTTCCCAATTTACTGGGATACAAAAATGGGTAGAAAGGCATGTTGTGTTAAAGGATACTGTGATTCTGCAATGGAGCATAGAGGGATTGAATGAACAGGCAAAGAATTTGTTTATATAAACTTTTCTTCTAGATTCCTGCTGTGTAGCAATCAAAGCTTATTTCCCCCTTTATAAATGTAATTTCACCTATTCTCTATTAGTCTTTATATTGGGTTCACACCTAAAACTTTGACTGACCATTTCTACTCATGGATGCTTTCTGACCAGAGTTGCTCCAGAAATTCTCTGTTTCCTCTGCAGCTTTTGTATTTTTCAGCTTTATGCTCATAATTGGAGATCAATCACTGACTCTGACAAACAGAATGGAAGATGGTACAAACAAAAAGGATGGTTGTGTCAAAGTGTCATAGTATGGTTTTTGGATTACAAGAGTAAAGGCTTGAATGATGCGAGACTGTGAAACAACAAAATGTTGTACTATTCTGTGAGCCTTAGCTGGTTTTTCCACATAGATAACAAGTTTACATATTGAACAATGTACACTTGTACCAAAATTCTTACTTGGTGTAGTTCTACAGGTACATTTACAGAAAAAAAACTACAGTAGACCAATTGAAAGAGATAATGCATTAAATAATAAATATTCACAGTAATCTTGGTGCAAAAAAAGTGACTTGCAATATTGCAGACAGTCCTTTTGTGCTGCAGGAGCAGTCCATCAAGGGGAAATTCAAGGGCGGCATGGTTAGCACAACGCTGTTACAGCACCAGCAATCAGGACCAGGGTTCGAATTCTACGCTGTCTGTAAGGATTTGTACATTCTCCCCATGTCTATGTTCAAAACGTATCGGAGGTTAGAGGTTAAATGGGTAGCACGAGCTCATGGGACAAAATGGCCTGTTACCGTGTTGAATGTCTAAATTTATTTTAAAAATTTTAATTAAAATTTAATTTTAATAGTTGTTGGAAATAAATAGTTCTTGAACCTCTAGCTTTTAAGGTTTCTGTAACATCTGCCTGATGATAGCAGCAAGAAGTTATGACTTGGGCAGTGCCTCACAAAGATATCTGCAATGGATGGACCTCAGATGGGCTTAGGCTAATTTAAATTGTCTTGGGAGAGACAGGTTCATGGATAATTAGTGATGGCCTAGAAAATATTGCCCTTGCTAGCCATACTACGAAAGATAAATAAAAAAAATAATTCACCAGATGGCTCCCAGGTTCAAGTGGCTTATCCTAAACCAGGTAGTAAAATGATTTTAACCAAGGTTTCGATGTAACTTTACTGTGCACTCTCTTTTCATGATGGCTAGCGTGCTGTTGACCTTTTAAAAAAAAACTTGTTTTTCCTTATAAACATCCATATGGTTATGACTCTTGGGTTTGCTCAGAGGACAACTGGAAGAGAAGTCCGCTTTATATGTTGTAACATGTAACCAGCCTCACATTGTTTAACATAGTGTGGAGATTATTTGAAATGGAAAATGCTGGAAATACCTGACACATCAGGTAGCATCTAAAGAGCAGGAAGACTTCTCACAATATGGTGAATCTTTGAAATTCTGCACATGGAGTGTTGCAAAGGAAGGTATATCATTGTGGAGAGGGGAAATTAAAGTGGTAGTGTAGCGGGGCGGCTACACTGTTCCTGCAATAACACACACAACCAGACAGGTTGAGTTCAGTGAGCAGACTAGTTTATTGCAGGCTGCACTTATACTCCCAGCCCAGACCTGGTTGAGAACCACGCTGGAGGGCGCTGACGTAACCCAGGCATCCCTACCCATCATCCCAGCCTGCACCAGCCATCCCTTGACGGCTCCCGCTGCCCCGGACTTGGAGAGGGGTGAGTGGGGAAATGGGTCGCGGGCTGATGGCATCATCAGCCTGCCTCTAAACAGCTGGTTAGCGTGGCTGTACATTCAGATTGATCGGCGGAGGGCTGTGCTGCAGAGATTATCCCTCTCGGAGAGGGGTTGTAATATGCAGCTCTGAGACCACCTCTGCACTTTCAGAAAGATAGGTGATTATGCATTTTGGTGGAGTTTCTCCACCTTTACATCTCAACTTTTAGGCTATCTGAAATGGCCTATGGACTCTTGCATTTCGCACGGTCTTGCAATGTTACAGTATTTAACCTTAAACTTTTCAAGTCCTGATTTATTTCCCCCACATATATAGCACAATATCATGGTAGTCATGGGGGATTTTAACTTGCAAGTAGATGAGAAAACCCGGTTGGGACTGGATCTCAAGAATTTGTAGAATGCTGAAAAGATGGTGTTTTAGAACAGCTAGGGGATTAGATGTGTGTAATGCATGGGTCCTCTACCGGCACCACCTACGGCTCCTAGAATGCTTCCACCAGCGTTGTCTCCGCTCCATCCTCAACATCCATTGGAGCGCTCACATCCCTAACGTCGAGGTACTCGAGATGGCAGAGGTCGACAGCATCGAGTCCACGCTGCTGAAGACCCAACTGCGCTGGATGGGTCACGTCTCCAGAATGGAGGACCATCGCCTTCCCAAGATCGTGATATATGGCGAGCTCTCCACTGGCCACCGTGACAGAGGTGCACCAAAGAAAAGATACAAGGACTGCCTAAAGAAATCTCTTGGTGCCTGCCACATTGACCACCGCCAGTGGGCTGATAACGCCTCAAACCGTGCATCTTGGCGCCTCACAGTTTGGCGGGCAGCAGCCTCCTTTGAAGAAGACCGCAGAGCCCACCTCACTGACAAAAGGCAAAGGAGGAAAAACCCAACACCCAACCCCAACCAACCAATTTTCCCTTGCAACCGCTGCAATCGTGTCTGCCTGTCCCGCATCGGACTGGTCAGCCACAAACGAGCCTGCAGCTGACGTGGACTTTTTACCCCCTCCATAAATCTTCGTCCGCGAAGCCAAGCCAAAAAAAGAATGCATGAGAAGTGATTAGAATGCTTTGAACAAAAAGGTAATTAGGGACAGTGGTCAGAATACAATTGAGTTCAATTTGAGATTTAACAAGGATAAACAGAAGAGTCATATTTCAGTGGAGTAAAGGGAATTACAATGACATGAGAGAGGAAATAGCCAAAGTAGATTGAAGGGGCCACTGGTAGGGAAACAGCAGAACAGCAATGGATCGATGCAGGATAATAAATACATACCAAAAAAAGAGGAAATATTCTAATGGAAAAATATCACAACTGTAGCTGACAAGGGAAGTGAAAGCCAGGTAGCATTAAAGGAGAGAGTATACAAGAAACAAAAAAAATATATAGTGGAAAGATAGGATTGGGAAGTTTTTTAAAACTTGCAGAGGATAACTAAAAGACATAAGGAGGGAAAAGATAAAGTATGAAAGTAGGCTAGAAAAAATATCAGAGGATACACAAAAGCTTCAAATATATAAAGAGTAAAAGAGAAGTTAGAGTTGATATAGGACCACTAGAAAATGATGCTGGAGAAATAACAATGGGAGCCAAGGAGATAGCAGAGGAACTAAATGAGTATGTTGCATCAGCCTTCACTGTGGGAGACATTAGCAGTGTGCCAGAGGTCAAAAGGACATCAGGGAAAGGAAGTGAGAGCAGATACCATTTCAAGGGAGAAATGGTCAGAAAGCTGAATATTTAAGGTCGGATAAGTCTCCCAGGCCAGACGGATTGCACCCTTGTGTTCAGAAAGAAGTATCGGTAGCAATTGTGGAGACATTGGTAATAATCATTAAGGAATCAATAGATTCTTGTATGGTCCCGGACATCTGGAGAGAAAAAAAATAATCACAAAAGGCACCCCACTATACAAAAAGTGAGGGAGGCAGCAGAAAGGAAATTATAGACCAGTTAGGCTGAGATCAGTGGTTGGAAGGAAGTTGGTGTCAAATGTCAAGGTTGCAGGGCACTTGCAGGTGCATAACAAGATAGGCCAAAGCTGGCATGATTTCCTTAAAGGAACATTTTACTTGACAAATATATTGGAATTATTTGAAGTGACAAGCAGGCTAGATAAAAGAGATGCAGTGGATGTTGTGTATTTGGTTTTTCAGAAGGCCTAACGTGGTGATATGTAATTACACCACTAGGTTACATGGGGTTATTCCGGTGACCTTGTCTAAAAAGCAGTCCAGAGCTACAGTCAAGCCTTCCAGGTTCATCTTGCAGAGAGACAAGACCTCTTAGTGTACATATTAGTTTATTAAAGCTGTCTTATACTTGCACTGCTGTTGTGGTTACTGTCAATACACCTTTGACACGGTGCCCTGCACATGAGGCTACTTAACAAGATCAGAGCCCATGGTAAAACAGGAAATGTACTAGTGAGAGAGCATTGGCTGATTGGCAGGAATCAGTTAAAATACAGGGATCATATTCTGGTTGGCTGCCAGTTGCCCCTCTTCAACAGGGGTTGTCTTTGGAGCAGAATCTTTTTATTTTGCATATTAATGATTTGGATTATGGAATGACTAGCTTTGTGGCCAAGTTTGCAGATGATACAAAGGTAGGTGGGAAACAAGGAGGTTGCAGATGGACTTGGACAGATTAGGAAATGTATTTTATTTGCTACTTCTCTGCCCAAAATCAGTGTATGGTCATGCACATTAGTCGAAAAAACCCAGGCAAAATTTTTTTTTTTTTCCTCGTGCAGGATACCTCAAAGGTAAACTTGCCTATAGTTGGTGCAAAGTCAAATGTAATTCTGGCATTCATTTAAAGTGAAAAAGAATATAAGAGCAGGGATGAGATGTTGAGGCTTTATAAGGCACCGTTGAGCTCACAAGTGTATTGTGAGCAGTTTTGGGCTCCTCGTTTAAGAAGGGATGTTTTAACATGGTAGAGGGATCAGAGGAGGTTCACAAGGAAGATTCTGGTAATGAAAGGATTATTACAGAAGGAGTGCTTGACAGGGCTGAGCCTGTACTCATTGGAATTTTGGAGAATGAGGGGGAATCTCAATGAAATATTTCAAATGTTGAAAGGCGCGGTTAGATTAGATGTAGAAAGGTCATTTCACATGGTGGAAGAGATTAGGACAAGAGGGCACAACTTCAGGATTAAGGATGTCTGCTTAGAACTGAAAGGCAGAGGAATTTCTTTAGCCAAGGGTGATAAATCTGTAGCATTTGTTGCCAGACAGTTGTGAAAACCAGGTTATTGGGTGTATTTAAGGCAGAGATTGGTAGGATTAACCAAGACATCAAAGATTATGCGAAGAGAACAAGCAGTGGGGCTGAGTAGGTAATGGATCACCACATGATTAAATGGTGGGTCAGACTTGATGGGCTGAACAGCCTATTTCTGCTCCTGTGGTTTATCGCTTAGAGAAATGACTGATTTGCTGAATTTTTTTTGCATTTTGTTTTATTTCATATGTTCAGCATCTGTTGTTTCCTGCTCTTACAAAGTTTTGTAACTTCTTGACAGATACAGTCCATCTGGTGAAATGAATCTCATTAAGCCAGCCATCTAAATATCTGCTTGATATATTCAACTCATAAAATATACTAGTTATGTAAGACACAAACCCAGAATTTAATGATAGACATACAGGAGTGGTTTCGTGTCCTCAGAATCTTCTTCCTCCACTTCCAGAAGCCACCCATATCCCCTTTTCCTGAGAAATGCAGTTGCTGAGGAATCTTTCTCATTGTTTTTATCCACATTAAGTTTAACATCTGGAGAGTCCATTGAACCAGTGAGCTCTAAATGAAGAAAAATAATGTCAAAACAGCGAGAGTTTATTAAGAATATCACAGAATTTTGAAGTCCAGTTTTATATCAATGCCACAAACTTTATTTATTGATCACACACATATTTCCTCTGGATTATGAATGCAAATTGATAAACACCTAACTACTTCTACAAAAAAATTTAAATTATTTTCAAATGATTTCCATAATAGAAAGATTTACTAGGCAAAATATGTGCTATAACAAACACAGGCCGAAAACTGAACAGTAGAAGATGGCTGATCTTTATGCAATACACAATTCCTTCCAAGATCAAGCTATTTTGCATTTAACCTGGAAATCTGAAATACAAAATAGTTTAAAAATTACATTAATCAAACTGACCGATTCTGCAGCCTTGAGTGAAAAAAATTTGGACAATTTGTTCTGTTGTCAGAGATTAAATACATTCATGAATTTTTCTCTTTGATATTGTATGTCATTTTCTCCAAACTTAAATAGGAAATAATATTGTATAACCAATGTATATGAGCAGGGGATGAATGATCTTTCAATTTCAATTAAATCGCTAATCTGGCAAGCAACAGAATAAAAGCTACAACTTTTCATTGAGCTGCTGCAGATGAAAGCATTGCAATCAGGCGAGCGAGCGAGAGAGACAATGGCTCACCTCACTTCCCGGAATGCCATGCAGCAGAGAAAGCCCTCCATAAATCATAAAAGCTCCATTGCTGCAGCTGGTCATACAACCCCTTCTCTGCTGCATGGAATTTTGGGATGGTAGGTCTGCCATCGATTTTCCCCACAGTATTTATAAATTGTACGTGATAGTGCTATCGACTTTCCCACGCTATATAAATTGTGCGCTATAGCACTACAAACTTCTTTTAAAATTTTCTGCTATTGCTGTTTATTGCTTGTGTGTTCCAACAGTTCCTTATAAATGTTTATATAGGTCAGCACAACAGAAGCTGAAGAGCTCGTACTGTGCTGTACTAAAGCTTAATTATGTTATAATTAGGCATGATTCACTTTGTTCAAATACAAGATCATAATACATTGATCAGGATTTAGGGCAGGTCCACTATCATGCGACGCATCATGATGTCACCAGTAGAAGGTAGAACAGTCCTAACCCCAGGGATGGCTCCTTGCAAGTATGAAAGTGTTATGAGCCCAGAGGACCCCAAAACCCAGCAGCAATAGAAATTCAATAAGACATTGGTAAATATCTAAAAAAATTGTCGATTAGAAAGATTAAATTTAACTGATAATTGTTCGAGAGGCAAAATGACCTCAAATAAAGAGATAGTTAAAATTTTGAATTCCTTTTCTATACCATCCCTTAAAACCTACATTCAACAAGGACAGTTGAAAAAGATTTTTAAGTAGCTGCGCGTTGCGCCAAGAAAGAGACACACACATACATCACTATAACAGGAGAAGGGTGACTATCCCTGATAAAAGTACCTTGACTCTATCCAATACTGTGAAATTCTCTTGCAATAATTTCTTAATGAATTTTTCAAATTTTATTTTCATAATTCTTCAAATTAGTCATTTGGCATATTTTATTTTTAATCTTTTTAATAACACTTTTCACATTCTTCATTTAAATTGTTCGACAATTCCTTTATTTTTAATTACTGAATCTTGAATATGTGACTACCCAAAAAGAATCTTGATCTATTATCAGCATTTAAAGTAAAATATTATGAATAATCTGATTTTTTTAAAAAATTAGAATATGACAGATTAATTTAATTTTGATATCCAATGGACTATAGAAAATCTTCTCAATTCCTATCCCAAGTACATTTGATGTGTCAAAATAGACAATCCAGTTACTTGTCCAACTAGATGGTTTTAAAACAGTATTTCCAACAAACTCAAACAGCCCAAAGCACCTCATGGAACTGTTGTATAACATTTACTACTGGCATACCTATTCCAGGAAATAGAAGAGTGAGATTTTGAGGACCATCTTAAATGATTCCACCTTTTGCATCTATTATTCAGCAAGGTGCATGGATAATTTTCTTTTAAAATACAGCACAGTAACCAGCCCTGACGGCCCATGATCCAAAATCACAAGATGTAGGAAAAGTAGGCCCATAGAATTTGCTCCACCATTCTGATCATGAGCTGATCCATCCTCCCACTCAGCCCCACTCCCCTGCTTTCTCCCTGTAATCAAATACCCATCAATAAGCTCTTATGTTGGGATACTTACCTTCCTGAATGCGCCGTAGCTGGTTCCAAGGCACCAAATGCAATCCCTCTCGGGGAAGATCGTCGGCGGAGCACTGGGCTCTGCCACCCCACAAGAATGTACAGCTGCTGCAAGCAACTGGTTAGGGGCAGGCTGATGATGCTGTCAGCCTGTGACACATCTCCCCACATCCCTCTCCCTCCAAGATTCCCTCAAGGCAGGGGTGGTCAGCGGGAGCCATCAGGGCAGGGACGGCTGGTGGGAGCTGTCAGGTGGGTGCGAGCTGTATCAGCCTCCCCGGGGCACTGTCTGCAGCTCTAAACACTGCAGCACAATGGCCATTTTCCCTACCCCTAATCCCCCATGCAACTGGAACAGTTCTGGGAAATGCAGGGCAGTTCCAGCTGTGTGTGGGATTAGGGGTAGGGAAGACAGCCTGTCACAGATTTATGATGGGTGGCGCTACAGCACCCCACTTCCATCAGCTCTAGAGGGCTCTACGAGGCACCGCTCGACATGAATGCAGAGCAGGAGTAGATTTTTTTGCCTGTTCCATGCAAGTTTTGTTTTCCCTCCGTGCTTGTAGCTAGCCTCCACCAAAGGCCTGGTAATGAAAGGGCCTAATCTCTACCTCAAATACACCCAACGACTTCACTTCCACAGCCAGCTGTTGCAACAAGCTCCACAGACTCATGACCCTCTGACTAAAGAAATTTTTCCAGATCTTTGTTTTAAATTGATGCCCTTTTATCCTGAAGTTGGGTCCTCTTGTCCTTGACTGCCCGACCACGGGAAACTTTTTAAAAAAAATATACTTTATTTAAAACATTTTGACCATACATGTAATCAAGTACAAAATTAATGCAGTATTTACTGCATGATGGTTATAGCCCCATCCCCCCCCCAAGAAAGAGTTAAAAAGTTAGAGATATAGAAGAAAAAGATAAAATAGGAAATAAATTTAAAAAAAAGAATAGATCGCTGAAAAGTGCCACACACCTCATGGATCACAAATTCATATTCTATTTAATTTTCCTTTAGAGAGGATCAATGCAGGACTCAAAGGCTAGGGAGAACACAACTAAAGATTTACATGACATAATTCAGACCAGTTTTGCTCACTAGTTCTTACATTTAAGTCTGATTCCCACCTCTGCCTGGACTTATAAGTCCCCTCCTTGGGGCGGGGGGGTTCCTGTTTGAAGTAAGAAATATATTGCTGAAGTAAATTTGTGTTTCCTTTTGAATCGGAGTCTCCACCTTACTGTACTACAATTTGGTGAAAACATTGCTGAGTCCAGTTTGTCCCTGACATGTGCTCTTATTTGAAAATAGCAAAAGATTGTATGATTAAGATTCCATACAGTACAACTGATTTATTTGAAATCTGATTCTCTGAAATACTCATTTCTGATTTGTTTCCGATATCCTCATTTATCAGAATAATTTTCGGAGCTGAACTGACTTCACAGGTTTAAAAAAAATTCACTCGACATGAAATGAGGACAATTGTCCTCATTCCAGGAAACTCCCTCCCCTCTTTCCCTTTTTGACTTTTCTCTCCAACTCTCCCTCTCAAACTGCACGCCACTGTCTCCCAGTCACAAGTGGTCGAAAGAATCCCTCGTCTCGGCATCTTCAAGGAGAGTGGACTCACAAGCATGAGCGGGACCTCGGGCTCTCGGTAACCGCCGGGGGGGTGTCAGGCGTTCCCCCCCCCTCCTCAGCACACCAGAGCGAGCTCCCAATGCTGACTCCGAACCTTCCCCATGCCTTCTACTGCAAACGCACACTCCTAGGGGAAGGTTCTGAGTTGGGACTTAGGCCTTGGGAGGTCCGGTGACTAGGGAGACAGGAGCCCGCCGACTCACCAGTGAGTGTTCCACTGGTCCAGAAAGCCTTTCCGGGAATCAACTGCAGCAGTGGGTTCGGGTTGGTGATTGCAGTTGGGATGTGTCCATGATCGGCCACAGCCACCATTTTTTTTGGGTGAGAATTAAACATTATTTTAATGCTTAAAAGGCCTTCCCTGCTGTTTTTTTTTATATAAATGACCATTTCAGATAATCGGAGTTATACTGTACTTACTTTTTTTAAGTTGTTCAAATTACATCAGTTTCCCCCACACATAAACAATCTTTGATGTATCTGAAGACCAAATTTCAAAAAATGTAGTTACCCATTGCACGGGGTATAAGCCTGCTATGAATCAAAGGGGTTTTGGAGGATATGACCCCCTTCTGCTCTTGTTCCAATATCACTATTTATTTTATACCAAGTATTGATTAAATGTTTTAGCAAAGGGGTTTCTTTCTCACCAGTTATTAATTTCACATCCAATTTATATACAAAATCCTCTGGCATTCTCTCCCCTATTTTATCCAATTCTACTTTCACCCATGCAGGTTTATCACCATCCTCAAAAAAGAAATCTCAACTGAGCCACTCGATAGTAATTTTTTTTAAATTAGTGAGTTGTAAACCTCACAGTTCATATTTCCATGTTAATTTTTCTATGGAGACCCTTAACATTTTGCCCTCCCAAAGAAATTTTCTGTTATGTTTAAAACATGAAAGATGTACTGTGCTCTTGGAAATGTATTTTAATATAGTTAACTTTTCCCACTAATGTTATAGGTAGGGCAGTCATGTATTCAGATCTTCTTCAACCTTTTTAAGGTTAATAATTCAATTAGTATATTTTTTTGTTATTGTCTGTATGTATTCCTAGGTATTTTATCCCATTTAAATCGGGTATCTCTTTGACACCAAGTACAATTTCCTCTTGTAAGCAGGATAATTTCACTCTTCTCCCAACTTATAACCCAAAACTTTCCCATAGTTTTCTAGTTTTGAGTACATTTTCCGTAGTGACATCATCAGCAAAAAAATTAATCTTGTATTCCTCCTGGTTGACCCCAAATCCCTTAATGTCTGTCTCTGGAGGATTGCTTCTGCAAGTAGTTTTATAGCTAAAATGAATAGAGCTGGAGATAGTGGACATCCTTGTCTACGAGATCTTGTTAACTGGAACAATGTAGAAATTTATCTACACCACTTTGGCTTTAGGCTCATTGTATAATGTCTTTATCCAATTTATAAAAATTTGACCTCGTCCAAATCTTTCCAACACTTTCAATAAAAAAATCCCACTCCAGTCTATCAAACACTTTTTCAGCATCTAATGCCACAGCAGCACTCAGATCATTTCTCTTTTGTGCAAATGAATTATACTAAGCAACCTACTTACATTGTCAGCAAATTCTCTCTTTTTCACAAAGCCTGTTTGGTCCATATTTATCAATTTCAGCAAAACTGTCGCCAGTCTATTACCCAACACTTTAGCAATAATCTTATAATCTAAATTTAAGAAGGAGATTTAAGAAAAAGAGACCCAACTGCAACTGCTGAAATGGCAATGCTGCCCTGCTATGGACCAAGGAGAAAGTGCAGAATCCCTGGCATCATTGTTGATCACAGGTGAGGTTCCAACTAGAGGGAAGGTAACAGCATGCCTTTAAAAAGGGCTGCAAGGGTAAGCCAGGAACTACATGCTGGGGACTCCACCATCAGTGGTGCTGACAGACAGGATCTACCTGCATTTGGAAAGGCAAGCTCTCATTAGGAACAGTCAGCATGGCTTTGTGTGGATAAATAGGTCACAAATTTGATAAGAGTTTTCTGAAGAAGTGACAAAATGGACTGATGAAGGCAGAGTAATGGGCATTGTCCATGTGGACCTCAGCAAGACATTTGCCAGGATAGCAAATATTAGGCTAATCCAGAAGGTCAGATCCCATGGATCCAGGGTGAGCTGAACAACTGGATTCAAAATTGGCTTGATGGTAGGACAAGAGGGTCTTAGTGGAGGGTATGTTTTGGATTGGAGATTGTGTTGGGTCTTTTTTTGTCATCTATATTCATAACTTGGATAGTAAGGAATTCAGTGATTTGCAGATGAGACCAAAGTGTAGGGTATATTGACATGTGCAAGATCAAAACTACTCTTTTCAGGCTGTACTCATGTCAATAGCCTTCAAACCCCTGAGTACTTCACTATTTGAAATGGTGCCATTCTATAACAAAATTATAAACCTTGTTCAATCCTATTCATGCATCAGAACTAGCACATTAAAACTCCAGTGTTTTCTTCCTTCAATATTGTTCCATGTTTGCACCCTTTTGTGGTCTTAAATCAATCACTTCTTGGCTTCCCCCACTTCCTTTCCCTAATCACAGCCAAACCATGTTCAGTAAATCTAGATCCTGCAAACTGAACTTTTTATAAAAGATTTCACTTTACACTCTCTCCACCCGCCTCCTCAGGACTGAAATAAAGTAGTATGAGAATTTTTATGGAAGGGGAAGTTAGTTAGCTAGAGTAGCGAGACATAAATTGACTTGGAAATATGCCTTGGGAGGTTTACAATTGCCTCATTTTCAAAATTATGAAGCAGCTCAGTTAAGATTTATTAATTGCATGTTGGATGTTTTGTATCCTCCTAGTTGGGCAAGGGTAGAATTGGCTAGTGAAGTGCCAGTTGATGAAGTAGACAAAGACGATGTGGTCAAACAATAATCATGGCTTTTATTAGCTGGTCATTATGGGCCGTTCATAACACTACTGCCATTGATTTCACTGCTGTAGCTCATGCACAGCACACCAATCCCATCCAGTATCACTGCATCAACTCTCGTCTCCACCTTCAAGATGTGACCCTGGATGAATCAAGTGAAAAGTTAGTCTGCAATTTCCCAACAGGAAGGCCCAGGCCTTTTGTGCCAGTGGCTATGAGACCGGAGATTTTTGAGTCTCTTCACAATCTATCACATCCTAATAGTAGAGTATCAATCAAAGTAGTTATGGATTATTTTACCTGGCCTCATGTTAAACAGGATGTTGGATAATGGGCAAGGACCTGCTTGCCATGTCAATGCTCTAAAGTCTCCAAACACAAAATCCAAGCTGAGGGATTTTATTGTTCGGCATTCCCTTTTCCAGCACGTGAACCTAGATTTGGTTGGCTTGCTTCTGCCATCTCAGGGATATACATATCTGCTCACATGTGAAGACTGGACCACCTTGTGGCAGGAGACCATTCTATCACTGACACCCCTGCAGTGACAGTCGCTAGGGCTTTCGTGGATTATTGGATTCCAGGTGTTCTGGTCACTATTACAACGGATAGAGGGTCTCAGTTCGAGTCGGCATTGTTCAGAGCTCTCACTGATCTTCTGGGCACTACCTGCATTTACATATGGCTTACCATCCACAGGCCAATGGCCTCGTTGAGCATTTCCATCGATAATTGAATACAGCATTAACAGCAGGTGGTGATGCATCTACGTGGAGCAAATGTTTGCCCATGGTTTTCCTTAAGAGTGCATACCGCTGCTAAGGCAGATCTTGTATGCGGCACTACGTTAACCTTGCCAGGTGAGTTTGTGAATTGGAGTCCAAGCACATTGCTCTATGACCCAGCTAGTTATGGTGAGTCTTCCTGAAAATATGAGATTACTCCAACCTACACCCATGTGGTAGGTGTCACCTGCAGTGCATGTCCCGAATCATTTACAACACTGTACTCGTGTGTTTCTCTGGCATGATGCTTTTTGCGAACCACTTCAGCCTGTTTACAATAGTCCTTTTTCAGGTCTTATGATGCCACCCAAAGAATTTTGTGGTCAACAGAAATAGAAAAGCTGACAAAGTTTCAATTGACAGGTTGAACCTGGCATATACCAATGGTCCATGTTCTGCGTCAGAGCCAGATGACCAGTCACACTTGCACTATGATATGAGGTCGGGCCGGACTGTCAGCCTTCTGGACCTTTATGAAGTGGGACAGTTCCAATCAGTCGCCTCCTTGCAGGGCTCAGAGGCTGAGGGGCTTTTGCAGTCTCGTACTTGCCTTTGTCAGGAGGAGGAGAGTTTGTAAGTTGTGGTAAATCAGTGCCATCACATATACAAGGTGTTTTTATATAAATCACCTTACAAAAATTAAAATAGTGCAAGAAAAAAGTCAAAGTAGTTTATTGTTCGCTGAGAAATCTGATGACAGAGAGGAAGAAGCTGTGCCGCTGAATGCTCGTTTTCAGGCTCGTGTACCTTCCGCCCCACCCCCCCCCCCCACCACCGATGGCAGAAGAGTGAAAAGGGCATGGCCAGGATGGTGGGCTCCTTGAGGATAGAGGCTGCTTTCTTAAAACACCACCTCCTGTACATGTCCTCAATGTCTGATGTCACAGACCGAGTTAACAACCCTCTGGAGTTTTTTTTCTTGTTCTAAGTATTAGCACCTACGTACATGACAGCAATACAACCAGCCAGAATGCTCTCCACAGTACAGCTGTACAAGTTTGAGAGTCTGTGGTGATATACTGAATCTCCTCAAACTCTTTACAAAGTATAGTTGTTGGTGAGCCGCCTTCATGATTGCACCGATGTGGAGTCTCTAGGACAGATCCTCAGAGATGCTGACACAAAGGAATTTCATGTTCTTCACCCTCTCCACCACACATCCCTTTGATGAGGACTAGTTTGTGTTCTCCTGATTTCCTCCTGAATTCCACAATCATCTCCTTGGTTTTGCTAACATTGAGTGTGACACCACTCAAGCAGCTGATCCATCTCCCTCCTGTAGGCTTCCTCATTGCCGTCTGTGATTCTGCTGACAACTATGGGCAAATTTGTAGATAGCATTTGAATTGTGCCTTGCCACACAGTCATGGGTGTAGATCGAGTAGAGCAGTGGGCTAAACATGGATCCTTGAGGTGCACCTGTGTTGATGGTTAGTGAGGAGATGTTGTTTCCAATTCATACTGACTGTGGTCTTTCTATGAGGAAGTCAAGGATCCAGTTGCAGAGGTGGGATCAGAGACCAAGGGTTTGGAGCTCGTTGACCAAAAATGAGGAAATAATGGTGTTGAAGTCGAGGAAGAGTGGCCATATGTACAAGTCGCTGTTTTCTATGTGATCCACAGCGGAGTAGAGAGCAGCAATATTGCGCCTGCTGTGGAGCGATTGTGCGTACCAGATCTTAACATAACAATTACAGCACGGAAACAGGCCATTAGGCCCTTCTAGTCCGCACCGAACCAAATATTCCTATCTAGTCCCACCTACCTGCACAATGACCATAACCCTCCACCTTCTTCTCATCCATATACTTGTCCAGCTTATTCTTAAATAATAAAATTGACTCTGCCGCCACTATTTCTCCCGGAAGCTCGTTCCACACCGCTACCACTCTGAGTAAAGAAGTTCCCCCTCATGTTACCTCTAAACCTCTGCCCCTTAACTCTTAACTTATATCCTCTTGTTTCAATCTCTCCTACTCTTAACGGAAATAGTCTATCCACATCCACTCTGTTTATCCCTTTCATAATCTTAAATACCTCCATCAAATCCCCTCTCAACCTTCTACGCTCCAAAGAATAAAGACCTAATCTGCCCAATCTCTCCCTGTACTCTAGATGCTTAAACCCAGGTAACATTCTGGTAAATCTTCTCTGCACTCTCTCCACTCTGTTTATATCCTTCCTATAATTAGGCGACCAGAACTGCACACAGAACTCTAAATTAGGCTGCACCAACGCCTTATACAATCTCAACATCACTTCCCAACTCCTATATTCCATGCAATGATTGATAAAGGCCAGCATACTAAAGCCTTCTTCACCACCCTATTCACGTGAGTTTCTACCTTCAGGGAACGATGTACCGTTACTCCTAAATCCTTCTGCTCTTCTGTATTCATCAATACTCTCCCATTTACTACGTATGTCCTGTTCTGGTTCTTCTTACCAAAATGAAGCACCTCACACTTATCAGCATTAAATTCCATCTGCTATTTTTCAGCCCACTTTTCTAAGCAGCCCAAATCCCTCTGCAATCCTTGAAAACATTCTTCATTATCCACTATTCCACCTATCTTAGTATCATCTGAATATTTACTAATCCAATTCACCATCCCATCATCTAGATCATTAATGTATATAATGAACAACAATGGGCCCAATACAGATCCCTGAGGCACACCACTGGTCACCAGCCTCCAACCTGACAGACAATTATCCACTACCACTCTCTGGCCTCTCCCTTTCAGCCAATGTTCAATCCATTTGACTATCTCAAAATTTATACCTAAAGACTGCACCTTCCTAACTAACCTTCCATGTGATACCTTATCGAAGGCCTTACTGAAGTCCATATAGACAACATCCACCGCGCTACCCTCATCCACATTCCTAGTCACCTCTTCAAAAAATTCAATCAGATTGGTCAAACAGGACCTTCCGCCCACAAATCCATGTTGAGTGCTCCTGATCAGACCCTGTCTATCCAGATATTTATAAGTACTATCTCTAAGAACTTTCTCCATTAATTTACCTACCACAGACGTCAAACTTACAGGCCGATAATTGCCAGGCTTCCTCCTTGAACCCTTTTTAAATAACGGAACCACATGCGCAATACGCCAATCCTCCGGCACTATCCCCATCTCTAATGACATTTGGAAAATTACCGTCAGAGCCTCTGCTATTTCCTCCTTTACTTCTCTCAATGTCCTGGGGAAGATCCCGTCTGGTCCCGGAGACTTATCCACCTTTATATTCCTCAAAAGCCCTAACACTACATATTTCGTAATCACTATATTCTCCATATTTACCCAATTTGCTTTTTTTTAAAATCTCACATATCCCAATATCCTTCTCCTTGGTGAATACCGAAGAAAAGAAACTGTTCAATATCTCCCCCATTTCTCTAGGTTCCACACACAGTTTTCCACTCTGATTCTCTAAGGGACCAATTTTGTCTCTCGCTTTCCTTTTATCATTAACATATTTGTACAACCCTTTTGGATTAATTTTCACCCTGCTTGCTATAGTCTCCTCGTACCTTCTTTTAGCTTTCCTAATTCCTCTCTTAAGATTCCTCTTACATTCAATGTATTTTTCAAACATCTCCTTAATTCCATGCTTCTTATACCTAATGTACGCCTCCCTTTTTCTTCGAACCAAGTTTCCAATATTCCTTGAAAACCACGACTCTCTCAAACCTTTTGCCCCTCCTTTTAACCTAACAGGAACATAAAGCTTTTGCACTCTCAAAATCTGATATTTAAAAGACTTCCATCTCTCTACTACATCCTGCCTATAAAACAAATGGTCCCAATGCACACCCTGTAAGTCCTTTCGCATCTCCTCAAATCTAGCTTTTCCCCAATCAAAAACCTCAACCCTTGGCCCTGACTTATCTCTTTCCATAATGACATTGAAGCTGATGGCATTATGATCACTGGACCCGAAGTGCTCACCAACACTAACCTCCATCACTTGACCCATCCCATTTGCCAACAGTAGATCTAACACTGCTCCTTATCTGGTCGGCACCTCTAAATATTGTTGTAAAAAACTATCTTGCACACATTTCACAAACTCTAACCCATCCAGCCCTTTCACAGAATGTGTTTCCCAATCTATATGTGGAAAATTAAAATCTCCCATAATTACAACCCTGTGCTTATCACAAATATCCACTATCTCTCTACAGATTTGCTCCTCTAGGTCTCGGTCCCCTCTGGGTGGTCTATAATATACCCCTACAAGTGTAACCTCTCCTTTCCCACTCCTCAGTTCCACCCAAATAGCCTCCGTGGACGAGCCCTCTAATCTATCCTGCCTAAGCACCGCTGTAATATTCTCCCTGACAAGCAATGCAACCCCACCTCCTCTTGCCCCTCCGACTCTATCACACCTAAAGCAACGAAACCAAGGGATATTCAGCTGCCAATCACATCCCTCCTGCAACCATGTCTCACTAATCGCTACCACATCATACTTCAAAGTATCAATCCACACCTTCAGCTCATCCACCTTTTTTACAATACTCCTGGCATTTAAATATATGAATTTCAGAGATTTCCCAATTCTTAATCCCTGTTTTCCCTCATCTTTAATAACAACATTATTTCCTTTTCCTGCCAATTGCCCTTCATCTTCTTCCAGAGCATTTCCTTTCTCTATCACCTGCCCATCCATATTCAAATACTTACTACAAACTTTCTTTGTTTGCATTCTAACCTTCTCCTTACTGCTCTGTACTATTTTGCTCCCTCCCCCCAACCATTCTAGTTTAAAGGATCCTGAGTAGCCCTAGCAAATACCCCTGCCAGGATTCTGGTCCCCCTGGGATTTAAGTGTAACCCGTCCTTACTGTACAGGTCACATCTTCCCCAAAAAAGGTCCCAGTGATCCAGAAACTTGAAACTCTGCCCCTTACTCCACCCCTTCAGCCACGTGTTAATCCTCCACCTCATTCTATTTCTATTCTCACTGTCACGTGGCACAGGGAGTAATCCAGAGATTACCCCCTTTGCGGTCCTTCTTTTCAACTCCCTACCAAACTGCCTGTACTCACTTTTTAGGACCTCTTCTCTATTCCTCCCTATGTCATTAGTACCTACATGTACCACGACCTCTGGCTCCTGTCCCTCCCACTTTAGGATATCCGGGACACGAGCAGCAACATCCCAGACCCTGGCACCAGGGAGGCAAACCACCATCCGGTTCTCCTTGCTGCGTCCACAGAATCCCCTATCTGTCCTCAACTATGGAGTCCCCTACCACTATTGCCCTCCTCTTCCTTTCCCTACCTTTCTGAGCTACAGGGGCTGACCCCGTGCCAGAGGCACAGCCACTGCTGCTCCCCCCAACTTTGATGTCCTCCTCAACAGTACTCAAAGAGGCGTATTTATTGCTGAGGGTTACAGTCATAGGGCTCCTCTCTGACACCTTACATTTTTCTGTCCCTCTTCTAACTGTAACCTACCTTTCCTCCTCCCGAGGCCCTGGCGTGACTACCTGGCTGTAACTCCAGTCTATGACTTCCTCTGTTTCCCTAACCAGCCTGAGGTCATCGAGCTGCAGCTCTAGTTCCCTAACACGGTCCCTAAGAATCTGCAGCTCGACACACCTAGTGCAGATATGGACATCCGGGAGTCTGGAAACTCCAGGACCTCCCACATCTGGCACTCCCAACAACACACAGCCCTAACACTCATCCTTTACCCCAATGAAGTAGTAATAAAGACTATCTTACCTTAATGTGCAGTGACTCGTCCTCAACCTGTGCTCCCACTCACTCTCTTGGGCCGCTCACTCGCTGCCGCTCCCAAAAAACCTTTCCTTTACCCAATGTGACCACTAGCACTGTCCAATCCTAACCAGTTTTCTTTAATTACTTCCACCTGCACTCCCTATTCAATTACTGTCTCTGCTCTGAACAGCAATCCCCACCTAAATTATTAACTCTTAATTAAGACTGAATGACCACTCTACTCACATCCGTTCAGCACAGCACACTCCCGCCTCTTCGCTCCTTGCCAACTGGACCTCAACTGAGGTAAGGTTTTCTTTGTTTTTAAAACTCCCTCCCCTGTTGACGTCACCACACGCCTGCGCACTAGCCCCCTCCCCCTTACAATTTAAATAAATAAATAAATAGATGCACGCCTGACTTTTTAAATAAATAGATAAATTAGGACCACTCTACTCACGTCCGTTCAGCACAGCACACTCCCGCCTCTTAGCTCCTTGCCAACTCATTGCACTAAAAGAATTTCACTTTTGGTTCCTCAGCCTCTTACCTTCACACCTTTATCCCTAGTTTTCGGTTCCGGTACTAATGGGAAGTTTTGAATACATTTGTCAGATCTTCTTGTTACCTCTTTGGCTCCAAAGATAACCCCAGTCTTGATGCAAAGTTTCAGCCTGAAGTATCAACAATTTGTTCTGTTCTGCTAATGCTGTTCAATTTGGCGAGTTCCTCCAGGAGATTATTTGTTGCTCCAGATTTCAGCATCTGCAACCTTCCCACAACTCCAGATAACCTATCCACAACTAAAATTCCATCCATTCGGTATTTTTTTCCTATGAATTAATGTTTCTTGAAGT